>NC_137826.1:6124504-6222004 GCF_963921795.1 Nannobrachium achirus | reverse complement strand
CATAGTACTTTATCTAGGATAATATCAGTTTCAAAAGCATAACATCAAATACAAAGGCAGAAAAAAGAAAAAAAGGGGGAGGGGGGAGCATGGGGGCTTAATCTATTTACAAGTCACGGGTAGCAGCTGTCTGAAGGTGACTTTTCATACCAATTTTGAAGGAGGCTAGGGATTTGCTCTCCTTTAGGGCTTGAGGAAGGGCGTTCCACATGTTGATGGTGTAGCAGGAGAACGAGTTCCTTGACCTTTAAGAAGTAGTTTGTCAGGTACATGGGAATCTTGGAGGTGTAGTGTATCTTGTACACCAGGCCCATTGCAAGATGCTGTACTCTGTCAGCTACTTTGAGCCATCCCACGCTTTCGTGGTGATGATCGGTAAGGTGGGTCAGAGGAGGGAGACCAAGCACAACCCTAATTAGTTTGTTTTGGGCTGTTTGGAGCTTTAACTTTAAGGCAGCTGGGGCGTCGCGATACCAGACAAGGACTCCGTAATCAATGAGGCAGGTTTGGATGGTGGATGAGTGCACCGGTTGACACTGCATCGGATCCCGAAAAAACTGAAACACATAACATACAGCTTTACATCACATGCATTCCTTTGTTAGAAACCTATTTTATTGTTAACATTAACATCAACATTTTATTTCTGTTAATACATAGCCATTTCATGCAGCTTTTTCTAACACTTATACATCATGATTGGCATGAAAACCCTTTGATGGAAACATGTGCAGAGTGATTGAGTGTACTGGGCCAGGGTTGCTATACGGGCTGGCTGGCGTGGTGAATGTCAGATGGCATTGATATGACCCAACAAGATGGCTCTCCTTTGTACCTCTGCCAGCCACAGACAGGCCACAGGCCCCCATGCTGAGGCCAGGCACAACGGATTAATAGTGTTCACTCAGTCAGAAAGATCTCATCCGTGGCAAAGGCGTCCGAAATGCGACGACACACTGCGTTTCAAGCTGATATTTGTGCGGCTTGCCAAAGTACATTAGCTCTCTAAAGGTTTACACGCTGTGTAGAGAATGATGCAGCGTGTGGTGTGTGTGCGTAGCTAGTATTGGTTTACCACCAGGTTACAATTTAACAACATGAACCCTAGCATCGCTGTTGTGGGTGTGTCATAATAGGCTAACATTTGGCGGAAACAGGCGAACATTCACTTTAAGTAGCTGATCTACAACGTCTGGTCATGACTTCAACTCTGGCCCACTTGTCTTTTGGCTGTGTTGTCTTTTCCTTGCCAGGGCCGTTTCTGTGTTGTCTCTGCTGTCGTATCCTACTGGCTCCCCTACCAGTGAGGAGCCCCCACCGGGAGGACTTAGAGTCTGTCCTACTCCTCTTTTTTGAGCGGTGGTAAACCGCTCCATAGAGTGGCTGGGTGTGTGTCTGTAGCCATTTCTCCTCAGCGTTTTGCCATAGCATTGTGTGTGTGTGTGTGTGTGTGTGTAGCATAGCCTGTACATCCTAGACTTAAATCCTAGTCTGAAGACTGGGTGTGATTTTTTTTCTTAACATTTTTATCCCACAATTTTGTAACCCAGTGCCAATTGCCTATGCTGTAATCCTGGGCTCTGCTCTCCCTCTGCCAACCTGGGGAGAGCCCCGAACTGAGCTCATGCTTCCTTCAGTGCATGAGGAGTGAGCAGGCCGCGTCTTAGCACCTGACAGGGGGGAGCCTCCCCGGTTTGGATGTAGCGCGTGGAAGGAACACGTTATTCCAACCAGTTCCTTTCCCCTCCATCAGGCGTCCCGGCTGGCCAGGGGGAGGCATTATAGAGACCAGGATTACTGCATGTTTTCGTGAGGGTATCTACCCTAGGAGATAGGGGGGAGAACATGCAAACTCCACACAGAAAGGCCCTTTTTGCCAACCCTTCCTACTCCTCTCGTCCAGCACTTCCTGCTGAGGCCACCCCCCCAGCCCATAGGAATACGTGCAGTGACCAGTATCGCCCTCCCTGCCCGAAACTGGCCTGTTGTGTTACTGCAGACACTCTGCAAAGCCGGATGCACCACAGTGTGGATTTGCACCCACAACCTCTGCAGTGGTGGGCAGGCACTTTACCACGCGACCTGTAGGGTCCATTTGGTTCCATTTTTACACTCTCAGAGTTACAGAGCTGTAAGGGTCCATTTGGAAACCTCCTCTAGGAACCCTGAGCGTCCCTGAACCTCACTTTGAGAACCCCTGTTCTGGTGTGAACCTGCTTGTAAAACATTCAGCATGGAGCAGCCTTTCCTATTCCTGTCCTTGTTTGCAACTTCCTGTTTCACACTTCCCACGAAGACCTGTCGAAACAAAGTATTCTAACGTAGCGTTGCACACACGTTTGTGAGCTTTAGGAATGTCCATGTCTGCCTTTTTGGAAGTGATAAACCACTGCGGGCCCAAGAGTGAATCCTTTCTAACTTGTGAACATCAAGTTCAGCAGATCCAGTGTATGCTTTTGATATCCCACGCTCTGGTCATTATCTTTTATCGGCAGTGAGGATGTATCCCCCATATTTCCTTTGGAAAATCTAGAATGTCTGTGTTTATGTTTGATAATATTGGAATTTTACAAAAACACATATTAACCACATTAACTCAAAGTCATTGTGAAAAAGGATTATTCTGAATTGATGATTAACTTGATGTGCAAGATTGTTTTTCTCTCTCAACAATAAACAAACCAGCACATTTCTGCACATTTTCTAAAGTTACAATTGAAGGACTTTTTAATACCTCTAAAATGACAGATATTAGAGGCAGAAATTGTGAAAATAGCCTACATGCTCACAGACAGAATAGATGCGAGGCTATTTTCACAATAGAACCGTATTATACAAGATGTAGTGCTCATCAGGGTGGGGGGTCCCCCGGTTGAAATATGATTATTTTGGGGGGTCGCGGCCTGAAAAGGTTGAGAACCACTGCTTTAATAATTTCCCCCCTCTGTATTATCAGTTTTAATCGAACCCTAACTACAGTACGTCGCTGCATCACGTCTCTCCTATTCCTCTATTCCTCCTCTCTCATGCATGTACCGCTAGCTCCCCCTGTTTTCCCTATGCTCTCCTCCTCTGTCTGGCTGGCTGTCACTCCCGCTATGAGTGGGATCAGAGATGACTGAATGGGGTCAGGGAGGATGGCCTCATCCCCGTCCATCAATCCTGTGAGAGGCTGATGATTTCTCTTTAGGCTATTTCCAGGTTGAAACATCCACCAGAGTTCATGGTCTTGGGCCTGGGCGTCCCCGTTGGTTCCCTCCTCCTGGCTTCGTTGTCAAGGTCACATTTCGTCGTGACCGACCTCGGGCTGTGGTCGCCGTTCGCCGTATAGCGTTTCCAGGGGAAACCATTGCGGGTTGAGAGATTCTTGCGTCTTTGCCCGTGGGCGTTTTGGCGATGTGGGGCAGGCACGTGCACACATAGACATCAGAAGTGCCCTCTCCAGACCATGAATGCAGTTTTTACTCTGGTGAAAGAAATGCAAATGCCCTCTTTCCATGCCATACCTGAAGGCAGCATTCAAAGGTATTGCATTGTCCAAACTCTCCTGGACTTGAGTGCAGAATCTTATGTTGAAATCAAGAAATGTGTAGAAATCAAGGTTTGAAAATAGCCTACTTCCAAGCTCACATGCTCAAGTTGTGAGCTTGGAGGTCTGCTATTTTCGATGTTTTCACCAAAAGGCCCCTTTAGAAATGTCAGCCCCTGCCTCTCTAACATTCTCTGCACGTCACTGATGTGGAGTTTGTGTACGGATGCAGCGTCTTTCATGCAGTCAATGCATCATTCCTTTTCCCCCCAAAACAAGCCGAGGACGTTTGCAGTTGATATGTGGGGGAGATGACATCCTAATCTGCCCGGAGGAGTCTTAGGAATACTGAGCCGTTGACATCTTGTACGGCACTTAGTGCCTGCTTTCTCAACTTATCGTCGCTGTCGGGCAGAAACCTCGTATCTCCATATTTGAACTTAACGTGTTTTTCAGTAAATTTACACCCTACTTGATCACACTACAGCGTCACACAAAAGCATCAAAAGTAGCAGATCCGCAAGCTCGAGACATGGCGCGAAGCGGCACGTTTTGAGCGCGTCGCTTGGCTTACTTTTGATGCTTTTGAGTTTGAATCCTGAAAAGTAACAGTTTTGGACATATGAGGTTTCCACCCGACAGACGCCATGCATCATCTGCCAATGGCAACATAAGGCAGCTTAAGCAGAAACTGGCACTGGGCACACATTTCTGCGGTGCCTTGGCATCGTACCCATAGCTGCTTTGAGGCACTGCTGTACACTGTCCTCTCTGCACTATACTTATGTGATAATGCACCTTGTTCATAGGCAGTGGTGCTTTGGTGTTTTCTTTTCAGGGCGGACGGACGGTCATTTATTGACGCCACGTGCACGCACGCCTTTAGATGTATGCATGGAGCAAATAGAAAATACTGCGCCGCAGTAGAGAAACTAAAAGTTTGCTTTGAACGAATCTCAAACAGTACCTACCACAGTAATGGAGCCTTGTAGTCTATGAGGACACACGCACAATGCACATGCAGTCACCGCTCGAAACCTACCGTAGTAGGTGTTAAAAAGTAGCCTTTCCATATAAATAGGGGAGCCTATTGGGCTTGTGAATCTGGGGTATGCGCAAGCCCACCACTAAACCTGGTAAACTTGCAAATAGCCATTTGATTACATAGGCTATGGCGCGTCGTCACTCGTATAGCATCGTATGGGATGTGGGAAATATATTGGCCTGACGGCGTCCGGTCACGTCCGGCTTCGAAAGCACTACTGTTCATAGGAGTTCATCATGCTCACTCTTGATTATTTTTTAAGTCGCACATAAATTGTAAATCGGAACGTTATGATCTGGACAAAAAAAAAAGAGTCTAGGTTCACGTTTCAGCAACCTACCCACTGAATTTGTCCACATCTGCGTTCAATCCTCTATACACACTCGCCCTGCAAATTGCGGATGCTCATTAATTATGTGCAACATCAGAATGACCTTGAATGAAAACATTACGAGCATTCCATAAGCGGGCCAAGCTCGGAGTGTGAGGAGGGACCAAAGTGACCGAGCCAAGACATAACGGGTCGGACGAGAGGAGCATTCCTGTGTATCATCAGCAAAACATATGGCCTAATAATAAAGCACACACACACTACAGAGCCAAGAGGAAGGCTTGTTCTTATTACAACACAATGAGCACTGCTGCTCCATAGGCGCGACCACTCATTTCTCAATAATGGGAAGTTCCCTCGTCGTCAGGGTCCGACATAAAGGTTTTCTTCCTACTTGCCCTGCAGGGAACAAATTACTCCAATCTACCGTGGTTTTAACCCCCACTACATTTCTACTTGCCCTATTTAGGAGGTACCTTTTGTTGCCCGGCGTAATGATGAAGTACTGATAATTTACACAGCCGTGCATCATCAGTATTATTAATCTCTCGTTCAATGTCAAGGTGCCATCGATGCCCTTTTAACCACATGAAGGGGTCAAACTAGGGGTTTTTCATGATTCTGAATCCATTGCAAGCATCTGTTTTGCACAAAAACATTCCTTGGGCTAAAAAACAGCCCCACAAGACTATGGTTTAGTGATGAAAAGGGATGAGTCATCACTTTTCACACTTTTGTGGGGGCCGTTTTAGCCCAATGAATGTTTTTTTATGCAAAACAGATGTTTGCAATGGATTTAGAATCATGAAAAACCCCTAGTTTGACCCCTCAAATGTTACTTAAAGCAGATTATTTTTTAGCTTTTTTTTCTCTGTAATGTAAAGTTAATGGGACACCAACTCTAGCGGCTGATAACACCAATTTAGCTGTGTCAGAAAGAGTTATTATACCAAAATATAATCTACAGATATAGAGCTTTTTAAAAATGCATGATAACCTTTGCCACCTTTCCGATACCGACATCTCGTATGGCCCATGGACTATTAGTGTCTCTTTTCTGTGCATGTCTGCAAAAATAGGCAAAGATAATTGGTGTATAAAAGGAGTGGGCCAAGTTTAGACCCATAGGACAGGTTCTCAAACCTTGTTGGCTTTTATTCTGGTTTCTGAAGCCGAGTACCCCCTTCCCCTGTCTACAGAATTTTTCTTAGAAAAATGTACATCAAGTAAACAATTTACAGTCCAGTTCACATGCCCAAAATAAAACCAGCGTATACTGTACTGCTTTCTATTCAGTTGTACTAATCAAGGTATTGATGTAGTTTGGTTTAACAATTTACGAATAAGCAGGTTCACAGAAAGTTTGTCAATGTTTTATAATTTGAAGAGAATAGTGCACACACATCCGTGGCCCAGGTGCTAGACAAGCAGAATCATGAAGGACAGATAGAGTCTGCACACTAGTTACTAGGGATGTCAAAAATGGACCTTTATCAAAATCGATTATTCTATAGCAATAATCGAATATTATTCGAAAATCGATAATTAATTATTATTATTTATTTATTTTATATAAAAAAAAAAAAAAAAAAAATCTGTTTTTCTTTTTTTTTTTACTGGATTTCAATGCACATTTACATATGTACAACATGGCTCTTCAGGTAATTGGTAGCCTAACTACTACTCTTCATCTTTCTTTTTAGTGTGCCAGTGTACTGTTCACCTAATCTCTCAAGAACAGATTCTGTGATGCTTTACAATACAGAGGACGCTGTTTTCCCTTTTCTTTGATGATGGCCACCAAGTACCAAACAATCAAGCCTGAATCAATCACACCTGTGTCTGAGACAGGGGGGGAGGGGAGTGTGTAGCAGGCAGCTGCCACTCTGCTGTGCTCCTTCACTCTGTCTACACAGTTTACAGTTGGTGCTGGTGTGAATAATAAATCAATGGCCATTTACTATTATCATTAATACTATTGTTAGCCTATATTCTATATATTGGTTGAAACTAGTCTAATTGTGGTTAAATGCCCTTGGACAAAATGGATATATCGACGCAGCAACCCGACAGAGTCAGCGGTCTTGATGAGCACGCATGTGTCATGTATAAACAACACAAACAACACGTGTGGTGTGGTGCTGATGGTAGCGTGTCAACGGCAATTATGCACGTGTCTGTCTTCCTGTTTTGTGCTGTTGTTAAGTGTACCGTGTGTACATACAATACATACCAGGTCTAAGGTGACCCCTTCAGCCTGAGAGGCCCACAGACCTGTAGAAGTGTGTGTTTAGACTGGCTTATTGTGGTGTTGTCAGCCGGTGGAAGGCTGCTCTTGTTCTGTGCTTTTGGGGGCGGAGGGAGGAGGAGAGGAACGGGACCACCATGGAGGCTGTTTGGAGACGTGCGTTTAACTGGATAGCGTGGTTTCCAGGGATGTGCAGAGAATGTTAGAGAGTCAGGGGCTGACATTTCTAAAAGGGCCTTTTGGCGAAAATATTGAAAATTGAAAATAAATATTGAAAATAGCTCACAACGCGTCGCGCTGCAAAGCTTGGAGGTTGTCTATTTTCTGTATTAAACTGAGCATAATCAAGTGGATACTGGAGATGTGGTGTATGGCATGTATTTCTTCACAGAAATGGCAATTCTTTCAACATAAGAAGATGCTGCATTCAAGTTCAGGAGTGTTTGGACAAGGCAATTCTCTTGAATGCTGCCTTCAGGTATGGCATGGAAAGAGGGCATTTGCATTTCTTTCGCCATAGTAAAAACTGCATTCATGGTCTGGAGCGGGCACTTTTTACAGATGGGTAAAAAAGCAGGGGCTAAAGCCCCCTTTGATGTCTATGTGTGCACGTGCCTGGTGGTTTCTGCTCTCCTCTCTCTCTCTCTCTCTCTCTCTCTCTCTCTCTCTCTCTCTCTCTCTCTTCACTCTCTTCTGTTCTGGCTGTCCCCATGGGGCTGCTTTCTCTTGGCACTGGTGTGTTTGTCAAGTGCCCACACGTTGTCTCGCCAGGCTCCCATTCTGGATGTGCTATGTGTGTGTGTGTGTGTGTGTGTGTGTGTGTGTGTGTGTGTGTGTGTGTGTGTGTGTGTGTGTGTGTGTGTGTGTGTGTGTGTGTGTGTGTGTGTGTGTGTGTGTGTGTGTGTGTGTGTGTGTGTGTGTGTGTGTGTGTGTGTGTGTGTGTGTGTGTGTGTGTGTGCCCGGTGGAAGTGGTTCACTCCAAAGTCCACACTATGGCCAGAGGGAGCAAGATCCTGAATGTTAATTTTAATTCAGTTCAGAGTGTGTTCCATGTGTGCCGAGTTATTCATGGACGAATTGACACTGAGGATTTCCCTCCTTCAAAACAACAACAAACAAAACAAATGCCAACGTAATTTATTAAAAAACGTATTTTCCAGCGTGCTGGAATGAGTTGAAAATGTTCCAACTCACTTTAACAGGAATACATACATACATACAACCTCTACCTCCTGCCCCCCCCCTTCTCTCCTCTGACTTTATTTCTTTCACTTTTTATTTTACCGTCTAGGGCAGAGTACAGCTCACAAGTTTACAGGTATAGACGGGTTTCTGGTCCACGTTACACTGATAAAACTAGATGCGTGCGCAGGGTCCGTACCAAAATTAGCCAATGAAACCAGCGCTCCCCAAAACAACAGGTTTGGGGATTGGACGGAATTGATTAAATGATACAGTCAGCTGTCCATTTAGTCTCAATGTTTGTAAACAAGAAACCCGTCTATAGCAGAGTGGGCTAATTTATTTTTTTGGTGTATAAGCTATTCCTTGAATTGCAGTTTCAAAAGATAAGCACGAGAAAAGTGCACGCAAGAGACATCCTGTATACCTTTAACACACACACACGACTGTGACTGTCAAGTGACTCTCATATCAAAGAAATACACAAAAGAGGAAGGCTGTGTGGTGTCCTTAAAGTCTGTGAAAAAGCTAAAGGCTATAGTTTATCTTTGAACGAAAAGGTTCATCTTTGAACAAGCACAAAAACAAGCCCAACATTTCTCAGCCTTTAGGGCATGACCTGCTTTTTAAAACTTTCTTTTTGGAAGATGTGGTTTCTGTCAACGTATTTAGTCACAACACAAGTGATAATGCCCAGAGGTTTCATAGAACTGATGCTACCCTTTACATTCGGTGTCGCTTGAAACGTCCATTTAGTCTCTGCCTTCAGGAGTCCACCATGGTTTCATGTCTGCAGGGACAGCCAAGCCTAATTGCGAGTGTTCTCTGACATTCCTGGAATGGTCTCTCCCAGCTGTGTGAGTGTGGACTGGTTGCCATGTCTGCTTATTATAACTTTGGGCTTGTAAAGTCGCTTGTAGGGGTGGGACGATAAACCATATATGTATCGTGATAAAAAAACACTATAATCGTATGGTGGAGATTTATTTTATCGTGATACCACTTACCTCTATAATTGGTAAAGGGTTCTTAACTCATACAGTGCCCCGGGCCACAAGTGGCCGCTAGAGTGCCAGAAATATCTCTATCCACAAGTTTCCGCGGGAGTTTACTGGAGACTATCAGGACCAAACTTCCGGGTTTAACAGCAGACATACAAGCTCACGTCGCGTCGCAGATGCAACCTGTTGTGAGCTTGTAAATCGGCGGCGGAACCTCGGTGCAGACGTTTGCGCAATGCACTATGGGGCGTAGGAAACTCGTGGATAGGCCTTCGCTGTAGCTTCCGTCGACACTGCCCAAAGTGCCTTGGGATTTCAATCCAGCCACTGTTATGTATGACGAGAGGAGGAAGTTAGCTTACACTTAGCCATTCGCTGCTAACCCCTTTAGAAGCCCGATCTAAAGCTATTACAGTCGCAAAAAAACTTTCTCTTTGGTCTGGGAACACAATTCAGAGAAAATCCTCTCTAAAGATGTGACTTATTATTGGAGTGGGCGGCGCGATGCGGCCTTTTGCGCGAATACGGCCCGTGGATGGCCGAGTCTAAGCCCCGGCCATGGATGGAAATTTAGACCGGGGCTTCGTTGAGGCCTCCGATTAAATAATTCATTTTATTAAATATCCCGGACTAGATCGGGATAGGCACCCTGGAATACGTCGCGCCGCCGACAGTATAGATTGAGTTTTTTTGGGGGGGCTCTAAACTTTATTTTAAACCATTTTCAATGGAATAAATCGTCGGACCATCTAGCGTCTCTCGTTGGTAAGCGCTGGACGAGCCAGGACCACCCACGTTGGTCCAAGCAGCTCAGGGTAAGTAAAATAGCAAATAAAATATTGTATTGGATTGAAAATATCCCAGACTTGTTCGGGATAGGCACTATTAGGGTTAAAATATACTTACTTGATAGTCTTTTTTCACACGCTATCAAATATCTTTGCCAAAAAAATAGCCGATCTACGTTGTGAGCTTGTAGATCGTCAAATGTTCCGCCCCAGGATAATGGATTTTGATTATCGCGATAATATCGTAAATCGCAATTTATTTTGTCACAATAATCGTGATATGAAATTGTCATATCGTCGCATCCCTAGTCGCTTGTAAATATTGGTAGTTGAGGGTTTTTTTTTTGGGGGGGGGGGGGGGGGCTTATTTTGGGCTTACTTCCTAAATGTTGTTTACTTTAAACCAGTGATTCTCAAACATGTTTATGTCAAGGAATCCTCACATTAATGTAGGTATATTATTTGTACCTCCCCCCCATCTAAAAGTATTTCTTTAAATGTTTCAAAAAAAATATTCAAAATGTTTAACTTTGTTTCAAGATTTCGTTTTAATATAGCAGAAAATAGCAGATCTACAAGCTCAAACATTTGGTTTTAAAGTGCTCATGTTTGGCCTAGTAGTTGCTTCTTTTTGGGCTTTCATTGACCTATAGTTGCTTATTTCTCTAGCAAATTCTGGCAACACTGGCCTCGGCATTCCCAAGCTGCGGGATTTTCCGACAGCAGCGTCCTGTGTCGTGTGTAGTGTGTGTGTACTCTCCCAAAACTGATGATTTCATCCTCTCAGACGCAATGTTGTTTTGAAAAGCGGCGATTAGCCGGGCTCTTTAATTCAGAGTCTCTCTCTCTCTCTCTCTCTCTCTCATTCTGAATCGCTCTCTCTCTCTCTCTCTCTCTCTCTCTCTCTCTCTCTCTCACTGTCTCCCTCTCTCTCTCTCTCTCTCTCTCTCTCTCTGCTGTGTCAGCAGCAACAGGCGTGGCAGTGCCAAGACCTCTGTTTGCAGCAAGAGAAAGACTGACTGTGCGTGCGTGCGTGCGTGCTGAGAACTTCTGAACTTATTTTAACCCATGTAGAATTCTTCTAAATCTGAATTCTTCAAATCAGTAGTTCTCACACTTCTTCGAGCCAAAGGGGACCCCCACATTGATATATTTGGCCGGAGACCCTCATCACAGCTTGTGACGTCATGCTGTGAGCTTGTACTTCTGCTGTTTTTGAGCATTTCCTGAAAAATCATGAACGTTTTTGAAAACAATGTTGAATCATTTCGCTTATTTGGGAGGTCCTTGGCACCCCAGGGGGGTCCCCAAATATATTTTCCATCCCCAGATGATTAACTTAATGTGCAGCATTGTTTTCTCACTCAACGGTGAACAAACCAACATAAAGTTTAAGTGTACAGAGTGTACGTGCACATTTCTAAAGTGACAATTTAAGGACTTTTTAATACCTCTAAAATGACAAATTAAACATTGGTCAAATTGTCAAATATTAGAGGCAGAAATTGTGAAAATAGCTTTGCGAGGCGTTGTGAGCATGTAGATCTGCTATTTTCACAACAGAACCGTGTTATACACAATGTAATGCCTCAACTCTTAGTGCTCGTCAGGGTGTGAGGGGGTCCCCAGTCAAAATATTATTATTTTGAGGGTTGCGGCCTGAAAAGGTTGAGAACGACCGGTTTAGAAGGCCTTGGTGAGAATGGGCCTCAAGTCCTCATGGTGTTAAAGAGGGGGACGGATCCAAAGCCAGGGAGACTTTTGAACAGAAAGTTGAACTTCCTGCTCTTGGCATTGCCCCCCTGGCCTGGACCTCTCTTTGTGTGTCCACTGGTTGCCGCGGCAACCGCAGCTATGTGACCTGAGACAAGACATGAGGCATGGAACACAAGAAGAGAGAGAGAGAGAGAGGAGGGGCGAGACAAGACCCTAGGGTGTACAGTACACACACACACACACACACACACACACACACACACACACACACACACACACACACACACACACACACACACACACACACACACACACACACACACACAGACCCTCCAGTGTTCTGGCCACTGTCCTTCTGTCCCCCTCTCTGTCTCCATGATTTCATACCCAGCAAGACAAATGATCTTAGGTGCCGGCTACATGAAGCTGGATATTTCTGAATCTAGACATTTTTTGGTGATGTTGGGGCTTGCAGCCACACAAAGCTGGATATTTCGGCCGCAAAGCTGGATATTTTTGAAACCGGATAAATAAGTGGAGAGATTGAAAAATATCCGATTCACTGTATCCGTGTAGACAGGGAACCCAGATATCTCTGAAGACTTTACTGTGTGTGTGCTTGTTAGACCTAGATATCTTTGTCGTGTGGACCTAGATATTTTTCTATGTGGATATCTGAAAAACCAGGATATATGAAAAATCAAGCTCCGTGTAGCCATGGCCTTAATTTTGTTTCTACACGCTAAAGAGATCTGTTTTTACTCTCTCTAAGAGTTGACCATGCACCACTTTACCCGTTATAGACAGGGCATAAGCTGTAAAAAAAACCTGATTAAAGGGTGTGTACTCAGTTGATTCTTATGTATTTTCTCCTGTAGAATCCATTTCTGCAATATGCATTTTTGTATTGTGCATAATTAATGAGATGATTATTAGCATATTTGACTCAAATATGCTATTTATCACATTACTCATAGCTGTGAGCTGGTATGTCTGCTATTTCTATTGAAAAGCTAAGGTTCTCCCCCAGAATATGGGAACTATTTATTTTTCACGTTGTACTTTGTACTCAATACTACATTGAGTAACTGAACACATTTTTAGTAGCTGCTCTCTCTCTCCCTTTCTCGCCACCTCTTTTCTCACCCTTTCTCTCTCACTGACTTTTCCCTTCAAATTCAGTTAGTCTTCTTGTACCATTTCTGCCTCAACTCTGTCCAACTCTCTTTATCTCATTTCCCTTACTTTCTGCATCCCCCCTCTCTCTCTCTCTTTTCTATCTCCAAATTCAATTTGTTCTTTTCCATGTTTAGTGTTTCCATTATTAGTGTTCCGTAGCCATCCTCCCCCCCCCCCTCTCTCTCTCTCTCTCTGTGTGTGTGTGTGTGTGTGTGTGTGTGTGTGTGTGTGTGTGTGTGTGTGTGTGTGTGTGTGTGTGTGTGTGTGTGTGTGTGTGTGTGTGTGTGTGTGTGTGTGTGTGTGTGTGTGTGTGTGTGTGTGTGTGTGTGTGTGTGGTTGCCAGTGTGTTGAGTTCTTCTCATTGGATGTGTTGTTCTGTCCAGCTGCCCTCTGAATGGCCTGCACCACCATTAAGCCTGATTTATTAGACTTATAGCTGCAGTCTGGTGTTGCATGCAGCAAATAGCAGATCTACAAGCTCACAGCACGTCACATTTGTGATGCATTGTGAGCTTGTAGATCTGCTATTTACTGAACACGACACCGGCAGTATAACCTAGGCTTTACATTGATACCTTCACCGACCGTTAAGAGTTCACATCATTAAATTCTTGTTTTATTTCTTTCTTTCATTGTCCATTTTACATTCCTTCCTTCCTTCCTTCCTTCCTTACTTCCTTCCTTACTTCCTTCCTTCCTTCCTTCCTGTCCGGTCTTCAAATGGAAGTGTAGTGGTGTGTAGTGTGTATGTGTATACGTGTGCGAATGCATGCGTGTGTAGTTTGATGAAAGACAGACAGCGCTCAGATGATGTGACTACTCTGCTCAGCAATTACAACCAATTTAGACACACGCGCGCACACACACGCACGCACACACACGCGCACACCCGGACCTGTCAGTGGCTACGCTTGGAAATACGCTCTGTCTATATCGACTGCTTTTCTACTACGATTATGATCCTCCCCATCCTCTCTCTGTGTGTTAGGGTTGTCTGTGATGCCATGTTAACTACTTTACCTGGGGACCCCCTGGAACCACCCCAAGGACCCCACTTTGAGAACCAATGCTCTACTGGACTCTGGAGATGCTAGATGCCAACATTGCTAGCATTGTTTAACCCATTTAGGCCTAGAATTATTGAATGCTTTAACCAGTGAAAAATAGCAGATATACAAGCTCACTGCACGGCACCGAGTGCCGCGCTGCGAGCTTGTAGATCTGCTATTTTTGAAAAAGTCGTGAAAATGTGTGCAAATCTTTGAATATATGTATTTTCAAAGCGAACGTTTGTAACTCAAATTTTGCTTCTGGTTGGTCCCTGGAACTAAATATTTTGAGATGGGGGTCCGTGGCCAAATATATATCATTTTGGGGGTCCTTCAAATGAAAAGGTTTGAGAACCACTGACACAGTAGTCTCTCAAGAACAGACTAACTGAGCTCCAGTTCAAGTGAAAAGGACCTTTTCTTTGACGATGGCTGGCCAGATTTCTGACATAGAAACATAGTTTTTTTCCAAAAATCTTAGAAGGATTCAAAAGACACTTATAGAATCGGGTCAAAATTCTAATTTTCACGATTTTTCGAAAATAGCAGATCTACAAGCTCGCAGCGCGGCACTCGGTGCCGCGCTGTGAGCTTGTACTGTATAAATGCTATTTTTTTATATTTAAAGCATAAAATATTGCGTCATAATGTGTTCAGGCCTAAATGTGTTGCACACTCTGAGGCCGCAAACTGTTCAGCCTTTCAGATCAACACAGTATCTAGTCATTATTCTAACCACTATATCCATGGTGTTGAGTGCCGTATCACTAAGATGTACAAAGTGTTAACATGTCTTCCATCCTGATGGAAACAAGTTCTGTTACTACAAACAAACGCCTGATGGTGTGCGGATGCATGTACATGATTTTGGGTCCCCATGTGATTAGCTTAATGCGGAATGCTGTTTTCTCACTCAACAGTAAACAAATCAACATAGAGTATCCACGTAAGTGTACTATACAGCAGTGTTTCTCAAACTTTTTTTTCCCCTTAACTCTGACAGTGTACAAATGTACATTTGTATGCTGTTAGAGTTACAGACTTGTATGGGTCCTTTTAGACCCCAATAAAGGTACCCACAGAGTCCCTGGAATCCACTTTGAGAACCACTGCTATACAGGGTGTCACAATTGTTACAATGTAAGGCTTTCTAGACCTTTTTATTAGCTCTAACATTATTACATTGGCCAAATGATCACAGTACATTTTAGAGGCCGGAATTGTTAAAATAGTAGATCTACATCCTCACGTCGCAAGCATGCGCGATTGCGTGTAGATCTGGCCTGAAAAGGTTCAAAAGCAAAGTTTAAAGAACAGTATTTCCAAGACAAATGTTTATTCTTTTTACTTTTCTTGTCTTTTTTCTTCTTTTGTTTTGGACCGGTATCGGAATTGATACAATTCCAACAATGCGCACACACGCACGCACACACGCACGCACGCACGCACGCACGCACGCACGCACGCACGCACGCACGCACACGCCTTCACTCTGCACTGACACACTCATACAGTATGTGATGAGACCCATCTGTTGGATGAGACAATGGGTGTGTTTCCTTTGTATATGTGTGTTTGTGCGTGCGTTCTTGTGTGCGGGTGTGTTTCCTGTGTGTGTGTGTGTGTGTGTGTGTGTGTGTGTGTGTGTGTGTGTGTGTGTGTGTGTGTGTGTGTGTGTGTGTGTGTGTGTGTGTGTGTGTGTGTGTGTGTGTGTGTGTGTGTGTGTGTGTGTGTGTGTGTGTGTGTGTGTGTGTGCGCGTGCGTGCGTGCGTGTGTGTGCGTGTGCGTGCCTTCGTTTGTGGGGGGACGGCAACTTTGCTTTGCCAACCACAGTGCTCTGTCATGCACTGCCCAATGTTTGCTTAAATAAGTGAGTCCAAATGTAGGTTAGTGACCGAGAGCCCGAGTCAGTGTGTGTGTGTGTGTGTTGCTTGCTACAGACTGTCTTTGTTGCTGTCTACAAACTGCTGCTGGTAAAGACATTTATTTTTGGATTGTAACAGCATTACCATACTGTGAATCAAACGGTGAACAACCAACCAAAACAAATACTTCCAGTGTAGATGGATGCATTATGTCTGTGGGTCCAAAATGATATGGTATTTCGAAAGCGGATGCCGACCATTATCCATGTGCTTCCAATTTACATGGGTGGCGGTACTTTTTGTCCCTTGAGACTTTTTCAGGACCCCCCCCAAATGAACATGTATTTGGCCGTGGACCCCCATCTGAGAATGTGTTGTGTGCCAGGGACCTCCAGAAGAGAAGATTTGTGTTTTACCCCACTTTGAGAACCAATGCCTTGTTTCTCAAAGTGTGGTCCAGGGACCCCTCCAGAGCTCCTTCTGGGGGGTTCCAGTGGGTCCCCAGCTAAATCTTTGACAGTTTAACCTTACAGGACTGTAACTCTGAGGGTGTACAAATGGAAAAATAAATGACCCTTACGGTTTGTACAGAGTTATGCGGGGGGTCAATGGCCTAATATGGGCAGTGTTTCCCAAACAGTGGTTTGTGGACCCATTCCTGTGGGTTGTGGGTAAAGAATCATCCCCTTATTTGTCACAACATTTTCAAAAATAAAATAAAAAAGGATTGCATCACAACACATTGTCAGTTTGTAGATGGGATATTTTCACCAATTTGGGACCCATGGGGAGACATGAGATTTCTCTGTTGTGCCTCTTGTGCGTGCGCCTATCTCTCTCTCTCTCCAATCTGGGAATAAAAGGGGAAAACAGCGCCCTCTCTGTTTTGTTAGCGCAGTACTTAATCTGTTCTTGAGAGATTATTCTCTCTCTCTATGACTAGTGTTTGTTCCATCTCTTTAACACACCATACATAATTATATTTATACAAGTGTTGACAATTAGTGTGTGACCGACAAGTGCCTATGTGGAAATCACAAGGGTGTGAGTGTATTAGTGCGTGCATGATATTTGTGTGTTTGGAGAGACATTTTGGACATCCAGTTGATTTGTGGACACTTGTCTATTTTTGGAAAAAATCCATCTATAGTGGCGTTTCCATAAAGCCACTTTTTGCGCATTAACGGGTTATTCGCAAAATGTTTTTATGGAAACACTTCAAAATGTGAATAAACTTTCATTATCTGCAAAAAAAGTTATCCGCTTGGAATGGAAACGGGTCAGACAATAAATGCGAATAGATTATGACGTTCTAGGTCCATTTCCCCTGCCGCTTTGTCCATGGTATAGCGTTAGCCCAAAAAACAAACCTGTTGTTTGTTACACACGGAGTGACACGGACCATGTGTAAATTCCTCCCGTTTTCACCTCAAGCCATCGGTGGTGAGCGAACCCTTCCTCATCTCACGGTGTTGCGTGCCTGAAGTGCCCAATCTACAAGCTCACAGGCACAGCAGCTCGCATCCACGTCTCCGCGCCGCGTTGTGAGCTTGCAGATCGGCCGTATTTCTGATAATTCGCATGGATCTGTCCCATTTAGCGCCACCTTCAGGCCGATTTTTTTAAACACATTTTTGGACACTGCTCCTACAGATTTTGCCCTAAAATCACACAAATCGCACAGCATGTCTACAGTCATGTAATCAAACGCATCTGTCCCATCTAGCGCCACCATCAGCACGATTTTGGTAAAACAAACTTTTGGCCTATTTGTGGACATAAGCGACCAACAGTCGCTTATCTCCCGATTAGGGAGTCTTACTGGTTTAATGGCTTCTGTGATTGACTATGCTTGATCATCTTGTAAGACCCCATGGAAGATACTGGGACCGCTATCACACCGTGTCATATTGTGTGTGTGTGTGTGTGTGTGTGTGTGTGTGTGTGTGTGTGTGTGTGTGTGTGTGTGTGTGTGTGTGTGTGTGTGTGTGTGTGTGTGTGTGTGTGTGTGTGTGTGTGTGTCTGTGTGTGTCTGTGTGTGTCTGTGTCTGTGTCTGTGTGTGTGTGTGCCCGGCCTCCCAATAAAGCTGACACGGCATAAAAGGCGGACGAAGGGTGACCTTCCACCCTTAACTTCCTCTTGACCCATATAGTCACCACGGTAACGCACACGCGTGCGTACGTGCGCGTGTGTGTTGCTTCCTGCCGCTGAGCCTCCTCTCCTCTCCTTCCTGTCCAGAACTCCAGCAATGCCAGATTCTCTGTTTCTGATGCAGATCCTGATTTGGGAGAATTATCAATGTTTTTGACCCATATTTAGTTTCTTAAAGCAAGCTGCGCCCAAACCTGAGGCTATTTCTTCTATTCTAGTCGCTTCTATTGCTTCACTTTGGTCGCGCAGGTCCGCGTTGGTAAAAAATCTTGTCCCGCTGGAATCAAGGCGAAACACCCGGAAAAAAGGGAGTCCCAACTCCAAACACCAAAAACATGTCCGTGTCTCCGGACAACATCAACTCTGATTGGCTGTCAGGACGCGATGGGTGTGGAGTAGGGGTGAAGCGAAGGTCGCTTCAGTTGGATTTTTCCAAGTGGGGCGGCGCGAACGAGGTGGACGTTCGTGCTGTTCGCGTCGCCCCGTTCGGATCGTTTAGCGCCACCCCGTCTGCATCGCGCCCGGTCGCGCGTCGTCTCGTCTTTGCGTTGACTCTGTATGTAATCGCGCCGCTCGAACCATTCGGGTTTGAACCCAGCTTCAGTGTAAAATATTCAAATCGATTTCAAACGATTCTTCTCAAAATGTTCGCCGATATCATTATGCCAACGGATTCCTCCCCACACATTTCTGTGTTGTCACTAGGGCTGTCACAATTATTACATAATCGTCTAATCGTGATTATTTGACATTATCGCAATTATTTTGTCATAATCGTCATAATCGTGAATGTTGAAAAATGTCAGAAATAGTGGAAATAGCAGATCTACAAGCTCTTTCTACTATTTCCACTATCAATGTTATTTTTTAAGTAGTAAGTTGTCAAATATGTCAGTAATTTTTTTGTATATTTAGGTTATGTGTCATATCTACCATGTACAACTTCAAAACCTAAAAGCCAAACAGAAATGTAATTATCAACCACAAAAACACAATTAAATCGTTAATCGCCAATTATTTGAGTGACAATTAATCGTCATGTAAAATGTCATATCGTGACAGCCCTAGTTGTCACTGCTGTTGCATCCTAGTGATTCACCTGCCAGTGAGGAGCCCCCACCGGGAGGATGTGGAGCCTTCATCCTACTCCTCCCGCTCAACGCTCCCCGCTGACAAATTGGAATGGGATATTGAGGGGCCTCTATAGACTGATTTCTCAGAGCGGCAGCCATAACTGCGGTGTCAGGCGCTCTGGAAAAAGGTCTATAGAGCACACCTCCATCAAATAAAGGGCTGGGCAATTAACACAAAAATATATCCAAACCCAATCTGATTTTCAATCAGTGTGATTAACCGCACTTAACCCTGTCTGTGTACAAAAAGCAAAAACACAAGTGGTTTAGCGATAAAGAAATTCTCTCTCTCTCTCTCACACTCTCTCTCTCTCTCTCTCTTGCTGACACACACACACACACACACACACACACACACACACACACACACACACGCGCACACACACACACAGCCAGCTGTAAGGGAAACCGAGGTTAATTGGCCCCAGGGGGACTGGTTTGGCCCGGTTTGGCCCTGGACCACGTGTAGTTTGGTAGCAGGATGGCGAGGACAGGATGGAGGTGACGGTGACATGCTGCTGAGCGTGTGAAAAAAAGGCTAATCGCCGTCTCCCCGCCCCCCAGAGAGCAGAGGTCCTTGGGGGGGGGGGGGGGTGGGTCCCCATGCAGCAAAAGTAGCCTGTTGGTTATTAAAAATACATTTGCACGGTGGCGCAGTCAGTAGTGCTGCCGCCTCACAGCTAGAAGGTCCTGGGTTCGATATCCGCCGGGGGACGGGGTTTGGCAAAAAGGGCCTTTCTGTGTTCTCCCCGTGTCTCCTAGGGTAGATACCCTCAAAAACATGCAGTAATCCTGGTCTCTATAATGCCTCCCCCTGGCCAGCCGGGGCGGGGAACTGGTTGGAATAACGTGTTCCTTCCACGTGCTACGTCCAACCTGTGAAACTCCTCCCTGTCAGGTGAAAAGAAGCGACTTGGACGCCTCATGCATAGAAGGAAGCATGAGGTCAGTCCGTTGTCTCCCCAGGTTGGCAGAGGGAGTGTAGCGCCCAGGATCATATATTAGATAATTGACACCGGGTGAAAAATGGGTTAGAAAAATCGTGGGATAAAAATGTAAGAAAAAATAAATCTATGTTTTTTTACATAAATCTTCTCTTCTGGGGGTCCTTGGCACAGAAACTCTTCAGATGGGGGTCCATAGACTCCATATCATTTAGGGGGTCCTTCTTGACCTGGAGGTTTGAGAAGCGCTGCTCCAGAGAGCTGTGTGGGAGAGTGTGGCATCGATCTGTTTTATTTTGTTTTCATTGAGACGTTAGTAGAGACGCACATCTGTGGATCGATCGCAATTGGACTGACTGTCTGGGAGACTCAAATCTTCCTTTGTCTGTGCACGTGAATAGTGTGTGTGTGTGTGTGTGTGTGTGTGTGTGTGTGTGTGTGTGTGTGTGTGTGTGTGTGTGTGTGTGTGTGTGTGTGTGTGTGTGTGTGTGTGTGTGTGTGTGTGTGTGTGTGTGTGTGTGTGTGTGTGTGTGTGTGTGTGTGTATCCTGATGAATGGCATTCCTATTCACAAGATTTTATGGAACAAAGCCACTGTACAGTTCTAGCCACTGCTGGACATCCTGTGTGTGTGCGTGCGCAACACGTGTGTGTGTGTGTGTGTGTGTGTGTGTGTCTGTCATAGCAGTCATTGTGCAGGCTACATACATGGTTGTGGTCAATTAAAGATTCCTTTGTTCAATGGGCTTACAGTGCAGCAGCAAGCTGTGTGTGTGTGTGTGTGTGTGTGTGTGTGTGTGTGTGTGTGTGTGTGTGTGTGTGTGTGTGTGTGTGTGTGTGTGTGTGTGTGTGTGTGTGTGTGTGTGTGTGTGTGTGTGTGTGTGTGTGTGTGTCCCTTTCAACGTCATAAGGGTCAGTGTCTTTCTGACTTCATTGTTACTGTGGTCAGAGCATGTGACAGATCACTGTACACGCACGCACACACACACACACACACACACACACGCACACGCACACGCACACGCACACGCACACGCACACGCACACACACACACACACACACACACGCACACACACACACACACACTTTCATCTGACCTCAGATGACCGGCCCAGAGTCAGCAGGTTAGAAATTCTTTAAAATACACTTTAACCCTACAATACATCTCTTTTCTGGGCATCAGGTTGCAATGCATTGTGGAGGTTGTAGTGCTATTTATACTGAAGAGATTTGGTGTCAAAAAGCCAGTAGGTGACAATGAGGCCGGATCGATTTTTAATTGATTAAGATAAATAATGAATTCTGTGTGTATGTGATGGTCACTGTTCCGACCTTCATCTTTCAGGAACTATTTAACGCACGTCCTCTGAACTCTGGCGCTGAGCCAACACTAGAAAGGCTGTGGAAACCTTTGAAAAGGGAAATGGCTCTCAACTCACTTTTTCATGTTTTATCAAACCACTTTTTAACCCATTTAGGCCTACAATTATTGAAATATTCAAAGACTTGCACACATTTTCACGATTCTTCAAAAATAGCAGATCTACAAGCTCGCAGCGCGGCACTCGGTGCCGCGCTGTGAGCTTGTATATCTGCTATTTTTCAATAGTTAAAGCATAAAATAATGGTTAAAGTGGTTCAAATCTAACGCGACTCGGGCGCGTTCCAGGTATTTGAGAGTTAACCTGGAGAAAACATTGATGTTCAAAACGTCATTGTTGCTGTTGTTACTGCTCATTTTGTTTCAGTAAAGTTTGGAGTACCGAAATTTAGTTTCATGTTTAATGGCCTTAAAGGTAGAAGCAAATGTTGTTAAAGGAGTAGTTCACCCCTCGCCCTCTATTGATTACTCATGCCATGGAGACTTGAGTATTTTTTTGTATTTGTCGCATTCCAAAGACAAAAAAAGTATTATAGTAAATGTAACCCCATTGATTCCGGATGGGGAACCAAATGCATTCGGGTCCCCATCTGGAATCAATGGGGGCAAATTTGTTGTAATCAAATTATTGTCTTAGGAATGCGACAAATACAAAAACATATGATTGAACTCAAGTCTCCATGCATGGCATGAGTAATCAATAGAAAAAAAGTCATTTTGGGGGTGAACTACTCCTTTAAAGCCTTGGGAAAGCGTCAAAGAGGACCACAGATGTCCATGTTCCTGTTGGACACAGCCAGGCTACGTGCAGGAAGTATTTTATGTGCCACTTTCCATTGTTCTGCTGTTGAATCGTCCCAAAGTGACCTCCATCCACTAACCATGCCAGCTGACCGCTCCACCTAGAGCGCTGCTTCTCAACGTCGGGTTCGGGGACCATAAAGTGGACCCTTGCGGGTCTGTAGCTCTTGAGAGTAGTGCACAAGTGGAAACTGGAAAGGGTCCCTTTGGTTCCATTTCTACACTCTCAGCGTTAAAGGACAACTTTGTTTTAACTTGTTTTACAACAAGTGTTAAAATGTTTTCATTTACTGCTTTCTATAGTTTTAGCGATTTTAATTACTTTGATTTCAATGGTTGGGGCATGCGTGCAAGTGGCTAAATATGTATTTTTTAGAGTAGACACAATAAGCCCATTCCCAAGATGCACCACAATCTTTTATGGTCCGATGTGACTCATGGGGGCTAGTAGTATTACTGTAAAGAAATTGCCGGCTTAGTGTGTCTATAAAAGACATATTTAGCCACTTGCACGCATGCCCCCAACCACTGAAATCAAGGATATTAAAATCGCTAAAACTAAAGAAAGAAGTAAATGAAAACATTTTAACACCCATCTTTTCTTTTCTCTAATTACAATCTAAAATATGAACCTTTGTTGTAAAAAGCCAAAGTTGTCCTTAACACATGGGAAGCCAAGGTTTCTAACATTTCTAGCTGTTGCTGCTGCCGCCGTTCACTCACGCTTTATTTTGAAGAGCCTCGGAAGCTTCGTGCGTGTGCACGTGAGTGTCCACTGACGATTGAGGAAGAAAATCCATTTGTTTACAAACGCTCGCGAAACTAAAATCCAAACTGGGGCCGACCATCGCGGTAAAGTGTCGCCGTGAAAACAATCAGATCTCTGCTTCCCTGGCGTTCTTTGCACCTCATTCATAGATAAAGCCCTTTTTATGTTTCAGCCTAGAATGGAAATCAATGCAGCCAGGTCGCGCCATTTTCTCTCTCTCTCTGAGCTACGAGGTGAGGTGGCATATGGACTAGGGTCATTCAGAGACAACTCCTTTTGGCAGAGTGACCCCTAGTGGCCTTATCTCGTTACTGAACGAGTTTGACCTGTTGGGTGTTAAATTAACATGTTTTGCCCCCGTGGGCCTTGGACCAGACGTTGAGAACCACTGACCCAGAGCACTTTGACAGTGACAGTGTTAATGTTAGACACTTCTAATGTTCAAATAAAAAATTCTAATGTCTTCCTGTGCATGTAGGAAGTGCACATTTCCTTCTATTTCACTGGCCCGCTGGCTCCTCATTAGCTCTGCTCTGTTAAGTATGCCGTTCCGCTGCAACATACTGTAGGAGCTGTGAGTGTTTCTCAGACTTTTACACCAGTTTGATATGCATTTGGCCATGGGCCCACATTTTATACCATCTTCTCTGGGACCCCAATGTACATTTATCCTTTTAAATGTATCTTTATCCCACAATTTTGTAACCATTTTTCACCCAGTGCCAATTGCCTAAGCTGTAATCCTGGGTGCTACTCTCCCTCTCTGTGTTATCCGTAAGGGTTCATTTGGTTCTTAATTATTCAGCTGGGGACCCTCTGTAAGCCCCACAAGTAGTCCTGGTGGTCCCTAGCTGCTCCCCGGGAACCACTGGTGTATTGTGTGTGCATGCTTACATACTGTATCAACATGCCTAGTGTTTTATAGCTTTTAATTCTTAGCTTATTTGCTTATCTAAGCTTGTTCCTGATAAAGTTCTATTTTTTCCCCCACATACAAAGCAACTTTGAGTACTTAGAAAAGCACTATAAAAATGTCAGGTATTATTATTACTGGTCCATACCCGGGGATGTGCGCACTCAAAGTATCTGCAGACTTTGAGTTGTGTATGGGCAAGGTGTGTTGTTGCTATGACTCGATGGCACACCTCTCACACACACACAGACGCGCACACACGCGGTGCAGATCCGCGTGTATCAAAACAACATCCCGCTTCCAGCAGTGGAAGCTTGTGATTGGCTGAACCGGAGGTAGGGAGCGCTCCGTTGAGTTTGCCTGGACCGCGCGGAGGTGCCGAGAGCTCACTCGTGTATAGGTTATAGGTAATATAATACGCCTACATGCGATGTTTCATGACATATATAACATATTCTACTTAATAATTGGGACTTACAAGAATCATTATCATAGTTATAATAGACCTACATTTACAGTAGTTTAGGCATTTTGATTTGGGCAGAACAATTTGTCCTTGTTATTTGACTATTCTTACTTTAATAATAATTAAAGACACTTCATAGTGAATTAGTGATTATAATAAATAGCCTATGTCATGATTGCTGTTATAACTAGATCAGATTGTGTTCATAATATAACGCCAGCGCGCCTCCGTCATCTCCACCGAAAACAAGCGCTCCGCCCTTGTTCCATTGTTGGAACCGTGATGTTGTTTTGATACACGCTGCAGATCCATGTGTTGTGATTCACACAGAGAGAGGTTTTTCTCCACAGCCATGAAGCAGGTTGTCACGGACCCCCAGAGAATGCCTCGCGGACAGCTCTGCTCCGCTCAGTGAGTAAATGTCTACTGGCCAACCAGTGGCCAGTCTCCGGGTACAGGGGCGTCACAAGGGGTAGGAAAGTGGGACTGAGTTACCAGGGCCCAAGGTGGAGGGGCCCTACTAGTAACTTTAGCTATTGAAAAATAGCAGATATACAAGCTCACAGCGCGGCACCGAGTGCCGCGCTGCGAGCTTGTAGATCTGCTATTTTTGAAAAGTCGTGAAAATGTGCGCAAATCTTTGAATATATGTATTTTTTTAAGTGAACATTTGTAACTCAAATTTTGCTTCTGGGGGTTCCCTGGAACTAAATATTTTTAGATGGGGGGTCCTTCACATGAAAAAGTTTGAGCATCACTGACATTTTCACGATTTTTCAAAAATAGCAGATCTACAAGCTCGCAGCGCGGCACTCGGTGCCACGCTGTGAGGGGGCCCGCAGTGAATCCTTGTACCCAGGGCCCAGAATTTGGTGTGACGCCCCTGCCCGGGTATAAACAACATGTGTAAACAACTTGACATTGTGGGGAAAGTGAAAAACGGGCGCGTCGTCATTTTGTGAACATGCTAATGGTCAATGGCCGTGTGCAAGCGGAGATCAATTGGTCAACCCGCTGAGAAGAATGGGGGACAGACAAGAGTTTTCCTGAACTATATGTAGGATTGTCATTAGTATTATTACATACAGGCACATCATGTTCACATCCATACTATAATTAGGGAGAGCAGTCAGTCAGTAGTCAGTCAGTAGGAGGTCAGTCAGTCACAAAATGCATTATCTATTCACTCGCTTCAGCGACTGACCTCAAATTTAACATGGCATTGGCCATTAGCATTATACACATGGTGACGGAGCCCGAATTTCATTTGTCCCAAATTCTAGCTATTTATTAGCGTTTCTTCACTCTACAGCTCTACAGCCTGTTGTCAGGGTTACGGTCCGTTCCTCCAGGCCATGGGATCTGTAGCCCCGGGCCCACACACACCTCTCTCACAGTTAGGAATGTTGCAGTCTCTCTCTCTCTCTCTCTCTCTCTCTTTCTCTCTCTCTCTCTCTCTCTCTCTCTCTCTCTCTCTCTCTCTCTCTCTCTCTCTCTCTCTCTGCATGGGTCACGCATGCAACGGGTGATGTGTGTCTCATCTTCCAACGGGTATAGAAAAATTATGTGGAGCAAATACATCCTCATACTTCTATTCACCTAATTCTGCTGTTAAATTATTTGTATCAATCATAAATATACACTCCTCCATGGGCTGCTCCTTACATTATGATGCTCCCACATATTCTCACGCACGCACCATGCAGTTACAGTTACTTTCCCCATAACCCACACTCTGCACATATTTTGCAGCACATATATTCGAACGGGTAAGGTCTAGTTTGAGTGTATTTGAGCTTACACGTGTGCGTGCAGTGTACATTGATGTGTAGAATGTGTATGCAGGTTTGATTCAATGTTTACACACAATGTGCACTGCTGTCATGCCAACATGAGCTGAAGATGCGAGTGCACATTGAACAGTGTTCTACTTCTAATACAAACACATGCACAGAGTCTATGCGTGTTTACCCACGCTTCATCACACGTGCGCTTCATCATACAAGCTCCTCTTCATCAGTTCCTGGAGGAAAGGGAGAGGAGAGCGGAGGAGAGAAACAATGGGGAATTCTGTCGCCCGAGCGAGAGAGGAGAGGAATGGTGTGTGTGTGTGTGTGTGTGTGTGTGTGTGTGTGTGTGTGTGTGTGTGTGTGTGTGTGTGTCAGTGGGTTCACTTATTTTTAGCTGTCACCATCCGCTGCTATCCTACACATGCTCACACACGCGCACGCACACACACACACACACACACACACAAACACACACGCATACATACACAGATTACACACACACGTACGCTACACAAATGCTTTTTTTCCCCAGCAGCATCAAATCTCATATCCGTCTCAAAAGTCGCAGATCTACAAGCTCTTCTATACAGCAGATCTGCTTCTTATGATGCTTTTGTGTGACGAACGATGCAGTATGATCAAGTATGACGTTAATTTACGAAAAAAAACACAAACAGTTCAAACATGGAGAGATAGGAGATTTTCCCACGACAGACGATTATGATATAAACCAGTAAGACACCTAAGTACAATCCCTTTTATGACCATATAAGGAGATCCCTGTATGTACAGTAGAACCAGCCACACAGATATGGGCTGTCTTCCTCCATATATATGGGCATTCCCATATGAAGTCCTGTTAGATTATGGGCTTAATATTGATGGCATCAGGGATCTCCATATAAGGGCATAAAAGGGATTCTGTTAGTGTGTTTCCCCTGACATCGCAGTGATGTCAGAGGGTGATGTCAGAGCGTCAAACTGAGCGTACGCGGAAGGAGACCGCAATCACATATTCTAAATGTTTCACATGCCTCCAGCGGCACATAGTTAGATTTATATGGCGGTGTGACAATGGAGGCACAGTGAGCGAGCCACCACACACAGCACCACGCGTGGAATGTGACGCCGGGCCGTGGTGGCACGACGGGGACCTTGGTAGAAGCAGTGGTGTAGAGCAGGGGGTTTCAAAGTGGGTGATGGGGCACCCTGGGGTGCCGCGATGCCAGTCCAGGGGTGCCGCGAGATCATTTCATAATATTTGGAATTTATTTGGACACTTGAAAAATATTTAGTATCTCAGTTCTAACCAAAATGGCTATTATCTCACATACATAATCACTAAAATGTCGTCACTGTCGGGCAGAAACCTCGTATCTCCAAGTTTCAAATGTGTATGTATTTTGGTAAAGCTCGTAAATCATACGAGACCATCGCACAGAACTAGTGAAAACAGCCGATCTGCTGTTTTCACTAGTTTAGTAAATTCTTTAGATGATAAATACAAAACGAACGGTTTTGGACATTGAAGGTTTCCACCCGACAACGACGATATGCTATAAGGTGCTGAGTGAAAATTATAATTTAGGGGTGCCTCGGATTAAAAAAATATTTATGGGGTGCCCTAAGACAAAAAAGTTTGGGAACCCCTGGTGTATAGCAGTGGTTCTCAACCTTTTCAGGCCGCAACCCCCAAAATAATCATATTTTAACTGGGGACCCCCCCCCCCCCACACCCTGACTAGCAGTAAGAGTTGAGGCATTACATGACATCATAACATCGTTCTACTGTGAAAATAGCCGATTTACATGCTCACAAGTTCGAGCATGTCGATCTTGTAGAGGTATTAAAAAGTCCTTCAATTGTCACTTTAGAAATGTGCAGATACCCTCTATACACTTAAACGTTACGTTGGTTTGTTACTGTTGAGTGAGAAAACGATGTTTCACATTAAGTTAATCGTCTGGGGAGTGGGGACCCCCCAAAATAATTCGAGGACCCCCCATGGGGGGTCCCGACCCACAGGTTGAGAACTACTGGTGTAAAGTACATTTACTCAAGTACAGTACATTTTGAGGTACTTTTTACACAAATATTTCAATTTCCTGTACTTTTACTTCTACTCCACTACATCTCAGAGGCAAATATTGTACTTTTAACTCCACTATAATTATTTGAAAACTTTAGTTACTAAGTTACTTTGTAGATTTTGATTATTATTACAAAACATACACTAACCACTTCAGGCCTACTGTACATACGGCCATTTGAAAATAGCCGATCTACAAGCTCACAATGCGTTGCAATGCAACACATTGTGAGCTATGGTGATAATCATAGCGATGATGTGAGCTACTGTATGATTGCCATCATAATATAGAGCTATTTAAAACATATTTTAAATAAATATCAAAATAAATTACACCGCCTTTAGATAAAGCAGTTTTCAGGCCAAGGACCCCTTAGCTGAGAGAGAGATGAAGCAGGGACCCCTTCTATATATTGTATAAAAATGTGTTGCAGATTAAAAATGTTCATATATTTCTTAGACAGCTTAGACTTGTTTGACAGCACTGTCGTCATGTTGGAGTAATGTGTATGTTCAGACATTTAACCACTTGAACCATCAAATACTTTAGTCTACTCTTCTTTTCCCTCTACAAACCTCTTTGCCAAAAATAGCCGATCTACAAGCTTACAACTGCAAGGCGTTTTTTAGCTTGTAGATCTGCTATCTTTGGCTAATGTTCCACTCAGAATAGGGATGCTAGGGTTCAAATGGTTAATGTAAAAAACATGATCCTGTCACACAAAGATTTGGTGGCCCCCCTGTAGTAACTCTGAGGACCCCCTAGGGGTCCCGGACCCCCTGTTGAAGACCCCTGAGATAAAGGTCTTGTTTTATTTTATTTCTGCTATTTGTTGCTGATGTAATATCAGAATCGGCGTCCGTTCCACAAGTTCCATTTTCACGTGGGCTCTTGTTACGCACAAAATTAGGTAGGTTGTGGAGTGTGTTTTACTAATTCATTTGTGTTGGAGAGTTGTTCATGCAAGGCTCTGCAAGGCTGCCAACAATGTGCTTTTCATTTGGACAGAGAGAGAGAGTGCAGCATGATGTTGTTCAGCCATCATCCGCGTGTGTGTAGGGGCGTCACAAGGGGGGGAAAAGTGGGACTGAGTTACTAGGGCCCAAGGTGAAGGGGCCTTAATTATTTATACTTTAGCTATTGAAAAATAGCAGATATACAAGCTTGTAGATCTGCTATTTTTGAGAAGTCGTGAAAATGTGTGTAAATCTTTGAATATATGTATTTTTTAAGCGAACAACAAAAAATTTGGAACTGGAACTGAATATTTTGAGATGGGGGTCCGTGGCCAAATGCATATCATTTTGGGGGTCCTTCACATAAAATAGTTTGAGCACCACTGACATAGATTTCTTTTTTTTTTTTTTAAAGAACCTTAGAAGGATTTGAAATATTCAAAGACTTGCACAAGTTTTCACAATTTTAAAGCTAAATCGCAGCACGGCACTCGGTGCCGCATTGTGAGCTTGTATATCTGCTATTTTTCAATAGTCAAAGCACAAAATAATTGAAGTGAATCCATGTACCCGGGGCCCAGAATTTGGTGCGACACCCCCGCGTGTGTGTGCGTGAAGAAGAGAGACACATGCATGCCTGTGTGTGAGCGTGTGTTCAGGTACGTGTGTTTGTCTGTGTGTTAATGTGCCATGAGGTGTGTGTGTGTGTGTGTGTGTGTGTGTGTGTGTGTGTGTGTGTGTGTGTGTGTGTGTGTGTGTGTGTGTGTGTGTGTGTGTGTGTGTGTGTGTGTGTGTGTGTGTGTGTGTGTGTGTGTGTGTGTGTGTGTGTGTGTGTGTGTGTGTGAGGGAGAGCCTGCTTGTTGCACTCATGTGCACTCTCGCACACTCTCGTACATAATATGTGTGATTTGAATGGGCGCCGTACCATTTTCTAACACCTATGGCAGTGGTTCTCAAAGTGGATTCCAGGGACTCTGTGGGTTCCTTTAGGGGGGGTCTAAATTGACCCATACAAGTCTGCGTGTGTGTGTGTTTTGTACACTCTGACGTTGTACAAATGGAACCAAATGAACCCTAACAGGTCCATTTGGTTCCATTTGTACACTGTCAAGCCCCCTTTCCACTGCAAGGTGGAACCAGAACTTTCAGGAACCTGAACCTATTTTTTTGGTTCTGGTTTTGTTTCCATTGCGTACGGCCCGGTTCCAGACGAGGTTCCTGGAACCTTTTTTCGGTCCTGCTCCTGAGGTAGAACTAAACTTTAGTTCTGGGAACCTAAGGGAGGGGCCAGCAGCGCTGCTGCTCTTTTTTTGGGACCTTCCCAGTTAGTTCTGGATATATGGAAACGTTAGCAGAACTTGGTACCGGAACTTCACGGGTTCTTGAAAGTTCTTGGTTCTGGAACGTTCTGGTTCTAGTTCTGGGTCGGCCCTACAGTGGAAATGAGGCTTCAGCGTTAAGGGGAGACCTTGAAATTTGAAAGTTTCAGAAACACTGACCTATCTATGGAGAACATGACTAGCTTGCTAGGACAGGCATGATGTATTTGTTTGCGCGCTTGTGTGTGTCTGTCTCTGAGGACAAACTGGATTCCTCTGTTACCTCACCGCATCATTTGTTCACGTTCTACGCCAAAGCACCAGCAATCCAAACAGGAATCGTACTAGCATACATCAGTTTGGGTTTTCATCAGGTTCCCATGTGTGATGCAAGTGGCGCGGCCCGTTGCTTTCCGAGCAGCGCCAACTCAAGCATGGATATACACACGCAACCTGTGTGTGTGTGGGAACTGGGAGGTAGTTTGAATCCCAGCTCAACTTTCCAATTAACCTCCAAAGTTCAAGTTTTTTAACCCATTTAGACCTAAGACTGATTCTACAAATTACTTTCTAAATGAGTGGTTCTCAAACTTTTTGGTGCCAAGGCGGACCCACGATATGATATGTATTTGTCCGCAGACCCCCCCGTCTGAGAATGTTTTGTGCCAGGGACTCTTAGACGAGAAGACTTAGGACAGGGGTCTTCAACAGGGGGTCCGAGACCCCTAGGGGGTCCTCCAAATCCAATCCTTCTTATATTAACAACTTGAACCCTAGTGTCCATATTATGAGACCTGTAGCCAAAAATAGCAGATCTACAAGCTCACAACACCTCACAACACGAGGCGTTTTGAGCTTGTAGATCGGCTATTTTCGGCAAAGAGCTTTGGTGTAGAGGGGAAAAAGAGCAGACGAAGTACAGAGTGAAAGGTCAAAGTTATTAGGTTATGATGGCTCAAGTTGTTAAATATCTGAAAACACAAATTGATATGAATACAAAATACACTGACGATCGTGCTGTCAAACGATGAAACTATGTGGAATCTATGAACAGGTTGTGGGGGTCCCTGCTTCATCTCTCTCTCAACTAAGGGGTCCTTGGCCTGAAAACGTTGAAGATGTGACTGACTTAGGACTTAGGATATTCAAAATTATTCAAAATCTTTCTAAACAGATTCACTTTCAAAAATAGCAGATGCTCAAGCTCGCAGCATGGCACCAAGTGACGCACTGTGAGCTTTTAGATCTGTTGTTTTTGAATAGCCAACGCTAAAATGAGGCACGGATGCTTCCCCGGTTTTACCGCCAAAAGTTCTCATTTTTAAGTGCCAAATGGACGACTGACAAACAGCCGGTCTTGTTTGCTACCAGTTGCTATGACAATATGAGGTTGGTGTTGTGAGATTTACTCACCTTTTTCACTAGGGACACAATTGTTTTATTAATGTAACAGGATGTCATACCGTTGTTGCCTATTGAGCTTGGCACATTTCCTGGGGCAAGCTGCCCAGATCACACATGTCTTCTTATTTGTTCACTCTCAAAAAGCACCTGCAATGTAGTGCATTTGAAACTACATAGCAGTGCACATCATGGGGTGATCACTGCTAGCTTCTGTGAATTGTTTTATTTTCATCTTTGTTTATTTTCTGTTTGTTTCGTTGCTGAGTGAGGTCAGCAGACAAAGTGACGTGAGTGAGATGAAAAAACCTGGGTGAAATGTGCCAATCTCAACAGGAAACAACGGTACATATCTCCTGTGATTTAAAAGGTACATTAGGTCGTACGTCTGCACCCGTAATCACGAACAAAGCAAAAAAAACAAATGGAAAAAGCATGCACGCTCCAAAACACTGCAGTAGCCAAACTCCCCAACTTTCTCTAAATTCCCTCCAATTTCTTTTGACTGACCCTTGGCTACACTCGACTCGACCACCTATCTTCAGCTTTAAAGACCATATTAAATTAAAAATGTTTTTTTTTTCAACACTAAACTAAAGCATATCTGTGGTCACAATGGAGGTATAATTAACAAAAAGATAAATAAAAAAAGTCTCACAATTCCCCCAAATGTACTTTGTCAATCCCTTCCCCGTCAAACAAGAGCCTAAATGGCTGATTACATCAGCAAGCCCAGCTATGAATAATCATGCATCTTGATTTTGTTCAGCTGTGTGAGTCTCGTAGCTCAATGTTCTCATGTTAAAGTTAAACCATGGACTCAAATATCTTGGAAACCTGTCCAAAACGCGTCACGTTTCGAACTTGCGTATCTGCTACTTTTGATGATTTTGTGTGGCGCTGTAGTGATTCTATAAAATGTCTTCTAAATCCTTCCTCTAAATCTTTGGTTCTCAAACCTTTTCATGTCAAGGACCCCCAGAATTGCATGATTTTGGCCTCGGACCCCCATCTCAAAATATGTTGTTCCAGGGACCCACCAGAAGCAAATATTTCAAATGATCGATATTTTCAAAGAACAAATCAAGATCTTTCAAAAATAGCAGATCTACAAGCTTGCAGCGGAGCACCAAGTGCGCTTGTGAGGTTGTATATCTGCTATTTTTCAATAGTAAAAGCATGAAATAATTCTACGCCTAAATGGGGTTTCCGTTTCTGCCCGACAGCACCGATATGCATCTGAAAACATTTTGAGGTGAGAATTCTGTGCAGTAACATAAAAACGTGCTTCATCGTCACCACTGTCTAGGCTAGACCTCTGACATGCAACTCCTAAAGCAGGAGTCTTCAACAGGGGGTCCGGCACCCCTAGGGGGTCCTCAGATGTACTACAGGGGGTCCTTCAAATCTTTGTGTGATAGAAACCCTATTCTCCTTTTTTATATTAACGATTTGAACCCTAGCATCCATATTCGGAGAACTTTAGCCAAAAATAGCAGCTCTACAAGCTTGTAGATCGGCTATTTACACCAAAGATCTTTGGTGTAGAGGGGAAAAAGAGCAGACTAAGTACAGAGTGAAAGGTCAAGTTTATTAAGTATTAACGGTTCAAGTGGTTACATATCTGATAACACATTTTCTTTTTAATTCAAAATACACTGATGATTGTGCTGTCAAACGATATGGAATCTTGGGGTCCCTGCTTCATCTCTCTCTCAGCTAAGGGGTCCTTGGCCTGAAAACGTTGAAGACCCCTGTCCTAAAGTTTAGTATATTCAGTCTTATCGGTGGAACCTTGGATGTTCACAATAATAACGTTCTCCCTGGTTGGTTTTAGTGGCACTGAAAGTCCTGGGGAGACCTCTGTAGTTTTTAAATAATGTAATTTCCTATTCTCATCCCTGCCTTAGACCCCAAATCCCCCCCTACCAATATAACGTGTGTGTGTGTGTGTGTGTGTGTGTGTGTGTGTGTGTGTGTGTGTGTGTGTGTGTGCGTGTGCGTGTGCGTGTGTTCCCTTGGTCCTGCATGTTTCACTTGATGTGAGCTTGTCAACAGGCAAAGGGAGAGAGAGAGAGGGGAGATATGGTAGTTTGCGTGTTGCAGTGGTTCTCAACCTGTGAGTCCGGGCCCCCAGGGGGGGTCCCCAAATTATTTTTGGGGGGTCCCCAGATGATTAACTTAATGTGCAAGTTTGTTTTCTCACTCAACAGTAAACAAACCAACATAAAGTTTAAGTGTGTAGAGGGTATCTGTACATTTCTATAGTGACAATTTAAGGACCTTTTTAATACCTCAAATATTAGAGGCAGAGGTTGTTAAAATAGCCGATCTACATGCTCACAACGCCTCACAGTATATCGGCTACTTCCAGCAAATCAGCTTGGTGTAGAGGGGGGAAAAGAGCAGACCAACTACAGAGGCAGAGGTCAGATATGTATTGAGGGTTTACGTACGTGGTTAAATGTTTGAAAATACACATTAATATGAATCAATTGCTGCTCTTAAGGCATTTTATCATATACTCTCAGAGCAGCATGAAAGATTGTGACCGAAGGTCGCAGTTGAGTTTACCATGAGAAATTTCCCTTTTATTTCCATATATGGAGATATGGAGATCCCTGTGATGCCAGGGGAACAAATCCCTTGTATGCCCATATATGGAGATCCCTGATGTCCACATCCCTGATGTCCACATCACTATGGCGCGGCCTCGGCCTTTAGGGCGAGGTTACTTGTCGCCCTGAGGCGTCTTACTAGTATGCATAGACCAATGTTAATATAAAAGACAATGTGCAAAACAAACAAACATCAGTTTAAATAACACACAGATGACAGTTGCTGTCAAACAATTCTATGAAGCCATCTATGAAATCTGACAAAGTTTAATCTGGAACACAATGTTATACAATATGTAGCGGGGGGTCCCTGCTTCATCTCTCCCTCAGCTAAGGGGTCCTTGGCTCGAAAAACCCCTGCCTCAGAGACAAGGTTTCAGCAGTTGTTTGAGAGCACGAGAGAGAGAGAGTTCAAGGTGAAAGGCAGAGTGTTGTTGGTTTGCTGGCGTTCTCCGTTGTTCCACTTCAACTTGGAGATAAATCCACCACTGACACTCCCGAACACCCTGCCTGGAAAAACAGTAAGGTCGGCTTGTTGATTAAAAATAAATTAGCGTTAGCTTCCCACTTCTGAAATCAGAACAGATTCTTCGTCCGTGAAGAGAGACTGTATAAAGTCTGATTTATACTTAGCCGCACGCTGGCGTTGGCACGCCTGAAAATGGCAGATCTACAAGCTCTGAACGTGTCACGTTTGTGACGCGTTGTGAGCAGGGTGTCAATAGGGTATGGCAGGGGTATACAGCTGCCATACCCTGGGTCCAGGGGGGAAAATAAAAGTTACTTTTATATAAATCCATGAATTTCTCTTTATCTGTGCTGGTTATTATGTTGTTAAATTACAGTAAAATAACTACAAATGCAAAATTTAACAAAATGGTCACCATCTTTGCAAAATTTTCCCAGGTTCCGCAGGTCAGCTGCACAGGTGCAATGCATTATTGTTAATTGTGGCACGTTTACTAACATGTCAAGTTTAGCTGCACTTGAACAACCGTTCCAGGCTGCCATATCCAGCCCAAAAAACCTGCGGGCGTGCGCATGAGGACTCCCATCTTTGCCCTAGCTTTTGCTGAACTGACGCCACTGGTTGTGAGCTTGTAGATCTGCTATTTACAGAGCTCGACACCCCGGCGCGCAGCTTACTGTGGGTCTAACTGAGGCTTTAGAAACAGAGAGAGAGAGAGAGAGAGAGAGAGAGAGAGAGAGGAGCTAGCTAACGTTCAAGTCCTTGCTGTCAGATACTGTATGCAGGGGCGTCACAAGGGGTAGGAAAGTGGGACTGAGTTACTAGGGCCCAAGGTGGAGGGGCCCTAGTAACTTTAGCTATTGAAAAATAGCAGATATACAAGCTCACAGCGCGGCACCGAGTGCCGCGCTGCGAGCTTGTAGATCTGCTATTTTTGAAAAGTCGTGAAAATGTGCGCAAATCTTTGAATATATAGTATTCCCTGGAACTAAATATTTTGAGATGGGGAGGGTCCTTCACATGAAAAAGTTTGAGCATCACTGACATGGAAACATAGGTTTCTTGGCACACATTTTCACGATTTTTCAAAAATAGCAGATCTACAAGCTCGCAGCGCGGCACTCGGTGCCACGCTGTGAGCTTGTATATGTGCTATTTTTCAATAGTTAACATTCATGGGGGGCCCGCAGTGAATCCTTGTACCCAGGGCCCAGAATTTGGTGTGACGCCCCTGACTGTATGTGTCGGCTCTGCTGTTGTCTGAAGGATTAGTTATGGAAAACTCAGACCTTTCCCACACGCTGTGTGTGTGTGTGTGTGTGTGTGTGTGTGTGTGTGTGTGTGTTCTTGTATTGGTGGTTTATGAGGTCAATAAACCTGATTACACACAACACTATGAGGACTTTTGGAATTGTGAGGACATACACAAAGTCCTCATAATTCTAACAGTGTAGAAGTGTTTCTATACCTCTAAAAGGCCCAAATACCAAGTTTCAGCTATGTCCTTATAAACCACAATTGTATTGTGAGGACTATCTCACTAGTGCCCCCAGTGGCCGGTTGAGTGCTATTGCACCCCTCATGAATAATTCACACAAGTGGCTGCTGATTGGCTGACGGCCGGATGTCCTCATAATTCACAATTATGTCCTCATAAACCACCATGTGTGTGTGTGTGTGTGTGTGTGTGTGTGTGTGTTTGTAACATAGTGTGTGTGTGTTTGTAACATAGTATTAACAAATAACAAATTACCAGGAAACTGCCACAACTTTTCAGTGCCACCACTGATCTACACCCACCTCACAACACAAGAAGCTGACCTTGTGGACAGGTATTTGTTTATAGTATTACTGTTTGCTAGTTACCAATTATGATTAGTAGCAGCCAGTAGCGCTTTTGGGGCCGGACGGGGCCGGACGCCGTGTGGCCAATATATTTCCCACATGCACAGCAAGGATGGCACGGAACAGTGCTAGAACCATAGAGTTATAGGCTATACAAGTGACGACCATGGTAATCAAATGGCTATTCGCATAACAGGTTTACCAGGCAGGCAGTGAGTGGTGGGCTTGCACATACCCCCCTATTCATATGGATAGGCTACTTTAACACCTACTGTAGGTTTCCAGCGGTGACTGTATGTGCATTGTGTGTGTCTCAGGCTACCTGGCCCCATTACTGTGATAGATGAGATTTGTTCAAAGCAAACTTTTAGTTAGCACGCACACATCTAAAGGCGCGCGTGCATGTGACCTGTGTCCGCCCTGAAAAGAAAACCCCAAAGCACCACTGGTAGCAGCTCTGCACAGTCATGTATGCTGATCAGCGTAGCTCCTATATACAGTATCACATGACATCACATCATGACCATGACATCATGTACAGTACATATGAGTTTAAGTTAACTCCGACATACAGGAGTAGGCAGGCACCCAGGCACCATTTTTACCCTTGGGTAAAAATGCTAATTAAGTTCAAGCCTACAGATAATTTTGGTCACTTTATCATCTAATCAGGCTTTTATGAACACCCTGAACAGTTTTTAATATTTAGATATTTGATGTAAATGTTATCTTTCCCCCCATGCTCAGGGCCTCTCCACATACACACCCATTGTAACTTCAAACTTAATTTTAACCATGATAGATTCATTAAAAACACACACTATTTTTTTCTGGTGACTCATACTACCCTCCTAATACGTGAGCAGGCCGTGTTTTCTCAATAACCTTTTTCATTTATTTTTAATAATTCTTTGGGAAAATTTGAAAAATATAAATAAATACAAAATAAAATTATTACAAATAAATGAAAAATTGTATCGAAACAACACGGCCTGCTCACGTATTAGGAGGGTAGTATGAGTCACCAGAAAAAAATAATGGGTGTTTTTAATGAATCTATTATGGTTAAAATGGAGTTTGAAGTTACAATGGGTGTGTGTGGGGAGAGGCCCTGAGCCTGGGGAGGCAGACCCATGCAAGGCAGAGTTTTTTGAAAGTGGAATATCCCTTTAAATCCCGATACTGATTCTAGAATTATTCCTCTACACAGTATTACACAGTATAGGCAAAATTCTTGTGTTACGAATTGTGTGTACATCTTGTAGATCAGTGACTTCACTAGCATTCAGATACAGTATATGACACCAAAGTAGCTTACTACAATTATATGAAAGGTCAAATTATTCTAAATAAGCTTGTGACCTTGACCTTTTATCACTGAACTGTACTGTCTGTATACTGTACTGTCTGTACTTTTACTGTACTGTAAAACAGTGCAGTAAAAGTGTGATAGACAAATTGTAGCATTCCCTGTGGGATCATAAAGCACCAAATATGGTGTCTCGTTTGGCTTGAATAAAGCATAGCCTTATTAGCCTACTACCAAGGTTGTCCCGAATATGCCATTTCCTCATTTGTGACACAATGTTACTATAGTCCGGCCATTTTGTGCAGTATTTTGATGGAATTGCGCACTTTACGATAGAAGCATGACATTTGGCACACAGTTAGAACATGCCATATGGAAATTCTTTGGCTATAGGGCCATCACAGATTTGTCTTGGGAAACTTGTAGGAGCCAATCAAAGTTGGGCTGTCATAGACTTTACTATACAGTAAAATAATACTAAAAACAAATATGCTTTAAGTAGCATGTGAGGGGTCAAACTAGGTGTTTTTTTTACCGGATTCTGAATCCAATGCATGCATTTGTTTTGCACGAAAAACATTCCTTGGGCTAAAAACGGCCCTCACTTTTCACAGTTTTGTTGGGGCTGTTTCTCAGAAAGGAATGTTTTTTTGTGCAAAACAAATGCTTACATTGGATTCAGAATCCCAAATGACAGACAATTTTTGCCTGAAATGCTCGGACTACAATCAGTCTAACCTGCTTGATCCCTCCAGACTCAAATCTAATCCTCATCTCCTTGCTTGAGGGAGCACTAAAGCACAAGTGGAGGATGCGATTGGAGTGAGACTCTCATCCCAAATACAATTTCTGATGTATACAGTCTGAACAAAGCCAGTGGCTTGTACACACTGTTCAACTCATCAGGTAGATAAAATCGCTCTGCAGTTCAGAGTACACAGTACAAGTCTTTTCTTGAAATCTGATGTCCATCATTGTGGTTTCCAGACTGCATAACTGACCTGTGAAAGGGGTTCAAACACTAAGAGGTTTCACCAGGATGATATATATATATATATATATATATATATATATATATATATATATATATATATATATATATATATATAGACACAATATACCGACATACAATTTACTTTATTATTGAGATTGTCATGGATTTAAAGTTCCTTGAAGTACACAATAAGGAGGAGCTCAAGTGGGACACAACGCATGTGAGGATAAAGAATTTGCAACTATATTGCTTTTATCGCCTGAAGAGGTTCGTAGTCTAGACTACTGCATCCTCAGGCTGGACTACAATAGCTCCATTGAGAGTGTTCTGTCACACCTGGATTCGCCCACAATAATTAATAAAGTTATATCACTGGATTGATCCAGACAGACAAACAGTCTTTTAATTATATAAAAGAAAATAATGTGTGAATTCAATCAAACAAGCCACCTGTCCTGTTCTCTGATTGGCTGTAGCACGTATCTACTCTCAGTGCTGTCACAACTCATGTTAGGCTTTTAGGTTATAGGATGGCAAAAGGATCATCTGGGCTAGCATGTTGCATTGTGAACCGGGCTTAAGAAATCTGTTATACAATCCGGGATGAGGTGTGTGTGTGCACGTGGGCGTGCGTGCATCCGGCAGTGGTAGGTCACGTCAGACAGTGGGTAGGTAGGAGTCTATGGCATCTCAGTGATGTCATGATGACTCAAGACATGCAACAAATCGGTCATATCTGCACAAAAAGGGGTAAATTGCCCCCATTGATTACGGAAGGGGACTTAAGAAATCTGAAGATACCCTTACACTTAAACCTTATGCTGTATGTTTACTGTTCAGAGAGAAAGCAATGGTGCACAGTCATTTAGTTAATCATCTGGGGACCCCCTCCCCAAAATAATTCCCTGACCCAGAGGTTGAGAACCACTGCTTTAACTAACCTGAACAAAAAATAAGACATGTGCATAGATTACACAGATTATGTTCCATTTGGTTACATTTGTATATATAGTCACTAGTAAGACGACACTATAAGCATAAAGTAACACCTAGGATTTACTTTCACACATATTCACAGTATTTAAAGCCTTGCCTTGTACAGACTGCATAAAAACAAACAAACTGCCAGTTTGCTGTTGACTGTGGGGGGAGGGGCAGCTGCTCACTCAGACAGTTTAGACTTAGAGTGAGTGCAGTGAGGGAGATGGGGGATGGGCAGGCAGCACAGGTGAATTTGATCAGTGGCTGATTGCATTGCAAGCTAGTAATCAGTAGGCTACAGTGGAAAGAATGAGTGAAAGGGTTTCCCTGCACAAGGTGAAAATGTATAGGCTATTATGTATAGTTTATCTTTGAAAAGAGTGGAGGAGAGCTTAACTCAAATTGGTTAACAATCGGCAGACAAACAGGCAGGCAGGCGGGCAGATAGACAGACAGACAGACAGACAGACAGACAGACAGACAGACAGACAGACAGACAGACAGACAGACAGACAGACAGACAGATAAGGTTAATTTAACCTTGCATCATGAAACTTAGTGTTCATTTGATTCCATTTGTACTGTCAGAGCAGTGTTGATGTTGTTGACTAAAACTAAGACTAAATATATTGACAATTTCGTCAACAAAATCAAAACTAGACTAAAACGTTAGGGAGGGACTAGTAGAGTAATTTTATGTTTGGTTGCTCTCAAGTGTTGCGTGCTGAAAATAGCAGATCTACAAGCTCACAACGTGTCGCGCAACGCGTTGTGAGCTTGTAGATCTGCTATTTTCAGCACACAACCAAGTGTAAAATCAGTTATTACGATGCCATCAAGGCCTGCCAAAATCAAATTATAATTGCCATAATTATTCCTTGCAGCTACAAAAATGATGTCACACAACATGTAACTCAACATTAAAGTAGGGCTGGGTGATAAATCTCAGACCTGCACTTTCTTTTTTTTAAGATAAGTTTTTTGGGCTTTTTATGCCTTTATTTGATAGGATAGTAGACTGACAGGAAATGGGGAGAGAGATGGGGAATGACATGTGGCAAAGGTCGCCCGGATCGGGAATCGAACCGGCGACCAGCATACCTAGACTTGTGGATCTGCTATATTTTAAAGATTCACTTAATTTTTCCTTCCTGTGCATTTACCTGCTGGATAAAAACAATGTCATTGCTCTCACCCTGTCATTGCTCTCACCCTCATGAAAGTATTGCCAATGGCTCTTCCCAGTCGTTTACAAAAATGCTCTAGAACAGTGATTGTCAAACTGGGGTCTGGGGACCCCCAGGGGTCCTTGAGGGAGTTCCAAAGGGTCCACAGCAAAATTAGTTTAGTGTCAAAAGCAGTGTAACCAGTTGAAACCAAAATACATTTTGAAAAATTTGAAAATATCAGATCTACAAGCTCATGTGACATGATTGAAGATCTGCTATTTTCAAATTCATAAATGGATTAGGCCTAATCTGGTTACTGATTTAGCTATTTTCTGTTTTCCAATCATTTTAGGGATTTATTTTCTTAACTTACATTTTAATTTGGTTGTAGTTTACATGAAAATGTTTAAGAACAAGGTTTGATATAGCACTCAATCAACACCTACAACTTGTAGCCTATGGGATAGGCTATAGGCTTTATAAAACATACTGTTCTCTCATTTTGTGCCTTCATTGGAACATCTCCACAATTCTATTTCCTCGAAAATATATTTATGTTCACCTAGGGTACTTCATGTCCATAGCTAAGTGTTGTGTGTATTCAAAAACAAATCATCAACTGGCTCTTGCAGTCTAGCCCAAACAATGTGACTCGAGTGGGTCCTGTGTCGAGTCGGCAATGTCCGATCTTCTTCTGGCCATCGCATGACAAATGTAAAGGGGGTCGCAGTATCCTATATGCCTGCAGGTTCAACAGTATACAACAATGAATGGATGTTGAAACAACATTTTGAACCAGGGTTTTATGTCAGCCTACCTTGAATTTAACATGCAGAGAAGCTCCTAGCACCCATATTAATTCACTGCATGCTGACAAAATTAACACGGTTTAAAAGGTTCTAAGCATTTTTTTTTTCAGGTGCTGCTTTCTGCATAACCAGGATAGATTGTTGGAACAGCACATGGCTTCAATATTTTCGTTTTTGGACATCCTAAATGTACTTGTCTTGGGCTAAGTTAGTGAAGCAGTCATCAGTGACATGTGAACTACATACACAAAGTATGGGGGAGAGGGCTGAGGAAATCACCCTGTCTATGTAAATAAAATTAATCCATTGATCTCATTTGTCAGTGTCAACTGATAAAGTGTGAAATTACTGTTTGATAGCTGTCAGCCGCATCTGGGCACAGACTAGACCAACCTGGCACTTCCCTGTTCGCACATGTTATGTTTGGGCCAGCTCCGCCCACAAAGGTTGTACTAATATAATGAAATGATGATGAGGGGAGGTGCGTGGGTGGGTGCGATTATATTGCGTCAGTTCATTTATTTTGGATTGGCACTTTTGACCCCCATGGTGGCAGCCTCCAGGAAGAAACCCTAACCCAAAGGGAATACATATTTGCTCATAACAACCACACCAGGGGGTCTGATGAAGTACTATCAACCTCATAGACACATGAAAACCAGAAAACTAACAAAATATGGCACCATGTAAAACAAAGCTGTCATATTTGCAACCAGTCATACAAGTTAATTTGTAGCAGATTTGAGTTTATTGACAGGGGAGCGTTGGGAAGTGAATGTGGGGATGGAGGGTTAATGCGTTGACTGTCCTCATAGCTTGTGGAAGGAAGTAGTCTCTCATCCTGTTGATTCTACAGCCAAAGTTCCCTGATGGCAGGAGAACTGTGAGGGGTGAGATGAGGGTCCTTGTGGTTGTGAGTCGGATGGTGGGGGTCCTTAATGATGGCGGTGGCTACCATGTAATGTAATTTACTGTTATCTGGGACAGATACAGTATAGGCCTAACCATAGACATGCTGACATACATGAAGCAAGTATTGTTGTGAGGGTTGAATTGAAGCATCCATTCCTAAAGTGGTTAGTATAAGTAAGATTGAGGTAATGAAGACCAGAGGTTCCCAATCACCGGTCCACAAGAAGACTTACGGGAATATATTAACATATATGCCAATAGATACCTTATGTGACATATGGCTCATGTATGTCGTAATTTTACATAATGTCTCATATGGATATAGGCTATATGTAGACATATGTGTCCCAGCACCCCCAGCAGCTAGTCATCTCGGGGACTGTCATTATTCCCTGTAGCCAAAATGATTTTTTTTTTTTTTTTTGCTCTTTTTTTTTTTATGCCACAACAGCATCTCATAATATCTAGGCTACATTTCACTTAAACGCCAGAGCTTAACTCTGCATGTAAATAAGACTTTTTTTAATTAATGTGAGAGATCGGTACATAATTCTGTTAGTCCTCCCAGTTTATATTAGCTAAAATGCTAACTAGCCAGCCTTTGTTAGCCGTTTGTAGCCAAATGCGGTAATATCGGGACTCCATTACTTAGCGAAGCAACCCACAGTATTTATCCCATTAATTTAATGCCACGTGTGTTCCAAATGAACAATTATTAACCACGTAATGTATGATTTTGTGTATTATTATTTATTATTCTTCCGCCGTTCTTGACTTCCGCTGTTTCTTCTTCTACGCTGGTGAAATGATCCTGGAGCGGCCTGGAGACGTCTGTGACGTATGCTCCGGTGCGGAAGCTTCCTTTGTCACTGAGTTAGCTTAGCATTGAATAGATCAGTGTCGTCCTAAACTATCTAATTCTAACGTTCAGGGTGTTTGTTTTTTTGGACAATAAATTGACAGCCAAGAAAACATGGATGGAATGCAATCGTTCACTCGCCGTCGGAAAGTTGACTTTAGAGTAGACTATTCTGGTTGACTGGCTATGAGTGGCTAACGGCTAACGCTAGCTAGCGTTAGCTAGCGCTAGCTGCAGCGCTAGCTGCAGGCTATAAACAAATAAAACGTGACCCAACTCTATTGTTGCTCTCTTCTACAAGCTCACAACGCGAGGCGGTTAAGCCTGTAGATTGTGTTTTATTATCAGGTCAAATAATCCTTCTGGCTGAAGTTACACAAACACTGATTATGCTACATTTAGCACAGTTAGCCCTGTTGCACACGTAATAGGTTCACTTCAACCTCGTGTTGAGCAGTTAATCCTATTTGCTACGTACGTCTACAAAAACCTTCATATTTCAAAGATAACGTGCTTACTGAAGTCTCACAGATGTCACAGTATGGTACGCTCAAGCAGAATTACCCGTATCTTTCGTATTGTTTAATAAACTGCATTTTAATCCGATCAGATGCCATTTTCTGTTGTTTTTCAGCCATGCGACCCCATCGGTTGCGAGGTGTACTGCACTTAGATACATTAATACCTTTTTAAGGAAACGACGACCGATCGGATTAAAATGCTCCTCATTAAATAATACGATCATTACGGGACATTCTGCTGGAGCGTACCCTATGGTGACATCTGTGAGCCTTCACTAAGCAATTTATCTTTGTAATCTGACCGTTTGTGTAGACGTATGTAGCAAATTGGTTAAACTGCTTCACGGTTGGCGCACTGTAGCGTCTTTACATTTAGCCCAATAATGCTTGAGATGCTGTTGTGGCATTATCTTTTTAGAGAGCAATAACTAAAGTTTAAAACATACATAAACCACTTTAGCCCTATGTTATACCAAGGCTATTTGAAAATAGACGATCTACAAGCTCACAACGCATTGCGGTGCGACGCGTTGTGAGCTTGTAGATCTGCTATTTTCAAACATTTTGTACTTTTACTTTTGGTACTTTAAGTACATTTGGATACCAATACTTTTGTACTTTTACTCAAGTACATTTTTTATTCTGGACTTTTACTTGTAACAGAGTGATTCTACATTGCAGAATTGATACTTTACTTTATTATAAAATGTTGGTACTTTTTCCACCACTGTGTAAACGTTTGTGTTCTCATGCCAATAAAGCTTCTTTGAATTGAAGATTGAATTGAAGATTGCTCCCCATGTGGCGGAGTCAGGTCATTGCAGGTTAGAAATTTATTTAAAACTTGAATATCTCAAAAGTACTATTTCAGCATGGCATCATTCTATAAGCCATATCTTCAAAACTGTTGGGTCAATCTCCACAACCAATATATCATTTTGTAGCTATGATCCCCAGCTTTCAAATGAAATGAAAAAATGAAAATGAAAAAAATTGCAATGACTGGCTCCTGGGGAGATTGGGACACATATATGGAGGTGGCCAACTTCTAATATGTCACAGACTGTATATGATGTTGCATAATATATGTCCTTTATGGCCAGAAATATTCAAGAACTGGCATATATGTCCTTTATGGTCAGACATATTCAAACTGGCAGCCAGTCCATGGTATAAGAAAGGTTGAGAAGCCCCTGACGTGGACAACCCAAATAAATATAAGTCGAAAGCAATTGATAACTAGACATTTGCTGAATTACTCTGGATCTGGTATCTTTATAAAAACATCAACACCTTCCCTATAGTGTCTGTAGTTATTTTGTGTGTACTGTCCTTACATTTTTGTGTGTAATGTCCTTACAAACCCCATTAGTCCTCATAATACATGGTGTAGTTATTGTGTGTGTACTGTCCTTACAAACCCGCATTAGTCCTCATAATACATGGGCGGAGCTTATGGATCTCATTAAAAGTGTCCTCATAATGTAGGATTTTGTATTTTCAGTTCTGTTGGGTGTATCTAGAATCTGAAGCCAGATTTGTGTTCTGTGGACTGAATTGAATTTTTTGATACCATCCACTTGGCTATACAACCACGGGAAAGTGGTGTCCTTACAAACCACCAAACCTCAGACTGTCCTCACAAACCAGTGGAAACCTGTGTGTGTGTGTGTGTGTGTGTGTGTGTGTGTGTGTGTGTGTGTGTGTGTGTGTGTGTGTGTGTGTGTGTGTGTGTGTGTGTGTGTGTGTGTGTGTGTGTGTGTGTGTGTGTGTGTGTGTGTGTGTGTGTGATGTCATGTCATGAGAGTGCAGCCCAACAGTGTGCGTGTCCTCATAGCAGTGTGTGCCTTGTCTCTCTCTGATCCTCTGCCCTGTCTCTATGCGACATCCAATGTCTGTTGTATTGTCATCTCTCTCTCTGTGTCAGTGGTTCTCAACCTGTGGGTCAGGACCCCCAATGGGGGTCCCCCAATTATTTTGGGGGGTCCCCAGGTGATTAACTTAACACAAACTCTGCCATCAAAATACCCCTTTGTACCCCTTCTCTGCCATGCCCGTAGAACCCGTAAATGTAATAAAAATTAATTAAAAAACATTTTTTCATCGAAGCGCAACTAAAATAGGCCGGAACTAATGCTCCGTGATCGGTTTCTACACGGACACATTATTGAGGGGACAACTTTAACATTGGAGTCCCTGAACCGGAAGCGGAAGTCCGTCCTCTATTTTGGCCCGTTAACTTTCTGTCTGAACTCCGCGGCTTACAGATGGAGAACTTATTGATCAATTGAAAAAGTTTCAACGGATTTGAGAAGCTGATGGAATACGCGAACACACGATGCATAGCAGTGTCCGATCACGCACGATGGGAACAGGACGAAAGACATAGAGAAATTAACGGGCTTTACGGCCGTAAACTACGAATGAGTTAATGTGCAACGTTGTTTTCTCTCTCAACAGTAAACAAACCAACATAAGGTTTAAGTGTATGGAGGGCATCTGCACATTTCTTAAGTGACAATTTCTCAACTCTTAGTGCTCGTCAGGGTGGGGGGGTCCCCCGTTAAAATATGATTATTCTGGGGGTCGCGGCCGCTGCTCTATGTGACATCCAATGTCTGTTGTATTGTCACGTGTCTCTATGTGACATATCCAATGTCTTGTTGTATTGTCATCCGTTTCTATGTCAGTGGTTCTCAAACCTTTTCGTACCAAGGTTATGTATTCGGGTGTATTTGTCCCCATCTCAAAACAACTTTGTGCCAGGGGCCAGGGCTCTCCTGAATTAAAAAATAAATAAAAATATCTTAGCAAAATATATATATATTCAAAGATTTGCTCAAATGTGCCAAAATGTTTCAAAAATAGCAGATCTACAAGCTCATAGCATGGCACGTAGTGACATGCATTGAGCTTGTATATCTGCTATTTTTGAATAGCCAAAGTATTACATTTGGTTCAAGTGGTTAAAATGATTGTGAATTTGTGATGCTATATTAGCTCATTTTCAGCCAATGTCTGTTGTATTGTCATCTGCCACTGTTAAGATGAAAAAGAATCAAAGTGCAAAATTAATTGTGTAAAATTAAATATTTCTTGAAACTTTCATTATATTCTAGATCAGGGGTCTTCATCGTTTTCAGGCCAAGGACCCCTTAGTTGAGAGTGAGATGAAGCAGATGTTTAACCACTTGAGCCGTCATTACATAATAAACTTGACCTTTTACTCTGTCTGTACTTAGTCTGCTCTTTTTCCCCAAACCTCTTTGCCGAAAATAGCTGATCTACAAGCTCACAACGCCTCGCACAACCTTCTTAAGTCAGAGTTGCTTGAAGTCCAGTGGGACGTTTCCAAAGTCAGTTTATGATTTTGGGGTGCTATGGCATCCGCAATGCTTTTTTTTTTTTACACAATATTCTATTTTTTCAGATGGATCTGTATTTCACACACTCCTCGAAAAAGGCTCCGATTTATTTGTTGATTTATTTATTGATTGATTGGTCATTTATTTGCCTTTCGCTGTTTGCCAAATCGGCATCACTGTATGTCATGAATGAACCCCTGTGTTAATCAAAATGTGTGCTTCCAAGCAAAACATGATGCGAGTGAATGAATGTAAGCTCCGCACCTGCATGACACTGTGTGTGTGTGTGTGTGTGTGTGTGTGTGTGTGTGTGTGTGTGTGTGTGTGTGTGTGTGTGTGTGTGTGTGTGTGTGTGTGTGTGTGTGTGTGTGTGTGTGTGTGTGTGTGTGTGTGTGTGTGTGTGTAGTGGTTTGTGTTTGTGTGTGTGTGTGTGCATTACTGAGGGAGTGTAGATATATCGTCGTTGTCGGGTGGAAACCTTGTATGTCCAAAATCGTTCGTTTTGAAATGATCATTTAAAACATGCTTTAAACTAGTGAAAACAGCCGATCTACAAGCCTCGCACCGGGAGGCGTTGTGTGCTTGTAGATCTGCTGTTTTCACTACTTTTGTGCGACGGCCTTGTATGGTGAAGCAGGGCTTTGCTTTGCAAAAAAACATACAAATTTGAAACTTGGAGATACGAGGTGTCTGCCCGACAGTAACGAGTAAGTATGTTTGTTTAGGTCTTACACGGATGCACACACACAGTAAGACTCTTACTGTGTGTGTGCATCCGTGCACATACAGTATACGTTAGTGTAAACTGCGCGTGTGTGTGTGTGTGTGTGTGCGCGCGCGCATGGCCTGTATTTCATTTCACTAACTGGCAAGCTGCACCATGTCTTTCCACACACACTTCTATACGGAGGACCAGTGGTATTTACATGAGCATGGCCAATTACACATTCTGTTTTCCTCTCTCTCCCTGTCTCTCTTTCTCTCTCTCTCTCTCTCTCTCTCTCTCTCTCTCTCCCACATTATTTTGTATTCTTCTACTTCCCTATATCCTCCTCTGTCTCATCTCCCCCCTCTCTCTGTATCTCACGTTCTGTCTGGCTGTGTCTCATGTATTATTTGAAAGACCTCCATCGGGCCTGCTGGCTCTTGACTGCTTTTAGCCAGAGCTGTGCTATACACTGGAAGTGCATTTTCACATTATCAAGCACCCGAGTGCGGTCAGCCTCTAGTCCTGGACACCTTGCTACGTCACTCACTGTCGCCATGCTGGCTTCTTTACCTTGAGATGCTGTGATCAAAGCCAGCATCTGAAGAGGAAGAAAAGCCAGCATCTGAAGCGGAAGTAGATAATTATCTTAAATGCCCAGGGTTTAGACACATTTGAAGTTTGCATTCTGGTCAGAAAGACTCAGAGGTCTTAAAATATTGAATCGAACTGAGTTTTTACATACACCGAAGGCAACGGGGAACTCTCTCACTTTCCTCCTTTTATGTCACTGGTGAATTATTAAAACTAGTCGTGTAACCAGGGGTGTGCGATGAAGGATTGAATATAGGAGTCTCAGAATGTTGGAGAACCCAGACTGGTGCCTGTTGGGCAGAATAGTCACCATCGTTGTCCAGTTGTGCAATACCCGTATCCGTCTGTCTGGCTGGCACTCTTTTATGCCCATATATGGTGTTCCATGTGTCCAGGCCAGTCTGTGATGTCATCTCCAAATTTGGGCACTGTAGTGATGTCAGTAAGGGATGTCTGTTGGGCTTTGTTGATATCAGTTGGTCATTGTTACCATTGCGGAGATAGTGTTTAGAATCAGTGATGTCAGCATGCAGACAGTTTTTCAGAGCAGAATCTCTGCCCCAAATTGTTCACATGGGCCTGTTATAGCGCCACCAGGAGGCGGATTTGTACAAAACACATTTTTGGACAGTACGCCTACAGATTTTGTAAAAAATCACGCAAATCAGTATGTCTCTAGTCATTAAACGAAACAGGCTTTCAGATTTTTCATATTCCATCCTGTTTGGCTAAGATTGGCTTCCAAAGTTAGCAAGAGTGCTCCCTTTTGAACAAATGCCTCAAATCATGAACACAGTGTGCGATTTCCGTGAAATTTTGCACGAACATTCCCCTCTAGACCGAGGAAGAAAGGCCCACTTGTTTTCTTTTCTTCAAATCTACCTCATGGTGGCGCTATAACAGGCCAATTGGTGTTTTTTGTTGTTTATTTATGAAGTGAGTTTTGTGGAGTGAAAATGTACAAATCTGCCATCAAGGTGGAAATGTAACCACAAAACAAACTGCCACGTCCTTCCTACAGTACAGGATGTCTGTCCCGTTGTGTTGAAATCAAACACTAACTCTCTCTCTCTCTCTCTCTCTCTCTCTCTCACAGATCTGTCCATGGCCAAGAGGAAGTTTGCAGAGTCCCTCAACGAGTTCAAGTTCCAATGCATCGGAGACGCGGAGACGGACGACGAGATGTGCATAGGTGACCCAGCTTCTGTGTAAACCAATACCGTGTCTGAATCAGCATAAAAAACAACCGGCCCCAGATGATCCTTTTAATGAGACTTTTGACCGGTGAAATCCAATGCACTGTGAAAGCCGATACACTCTGAATCAGCACAATAAATGGGGCTTTGTCTTTAAATAGCCAAATGGACTGAGCTATTTGGTATTATTATTAGCCGTGCACCGCTTTCTCCTTGTTGAATGAATGGCCGTTATAGTTTGAATATGTCTACATACTGTCTCTGACAAAAAAAGTGATGCCACGGTGGTGCAGTCAGTACCGCTGTCACCTCACATCTAGAAGGTCCTGGGTTCGATTCCCGCCTGGAACGCTGTGGCCGTGATCTCTCCTCCGCGTCATCGGTGCCCATACCCTAGGTGGGGTGGGCAAAAGGGCCTTTCTGTGTAGAGTTTGCATGTTCTCCCTGTGTCTCCTTAGGGTAGATACCCTCACAAAAAACATGCAGTAATCTTGGTCTCTATAATGCCTCCCCCTGGCCAGCCGGGGCGCCTGATGGGAGGGGAAAGGAACTGGTTGGAATAACGTGTTCCTTCCACGTGCTACATCCAACCGGGGAAACTCCTCCCTGTCAGGTGAAAAGAAGCGACTTGGGCTCCTCATGGATAGAAGGAAGCATGAGGTCAGTCCTTTGTCTCCCCTTGTTGGCAGAGGGAGTGTAGCACCCAGGATTACATTAGATAATTGACACTGGCTGAAAAATGGGGTACAAAAAATGTAAGAATAGCCAGGCAATGTGGCACAAACGTTGCATTGCCTGGCGTTTGTGCCTAGCCTTTGTGACCAGCCTGGCTCTAGTCATAACCTTGTCGCTCATAAGTACAGATGCCTCATGCATGGCACAAGCCAATAAGCCATGAATGACAAAAGAACACGTCCATCTGTAATTTTACAACCAGGGCCGTCACTCGTAAATGTCCTGGCTTCAGGTCAGTAAACTGAGAGATATCATCTGACTCAGTCTGTTTAACTCAAAAACCATTGGCTTCTGTTGCTGGTCCAAAGTCCAGCCAGTATAGCCTGTTTAATTGATCCAGAACACGATATAGGTTCAGCCAGAGATTTGATTACGTTATATGAGCTAAATTTAACGGCCGTTCTGTTTTTTAATACGTTCCTGACATTGTTTTAGTGGTTTGTTGCCCTTTTATAGTGGGATATGTACTGTGTCTTGTTCCAACTCCTGTAACTCGATGAGTTTGTGTGTGCGTGTGCGTGCGCGCGCGCGTGTGTGTGTGTGTGTGTGTGCACATGACTGCGCGTGTGACTGTTGTGAGATTGAATGTGTGTGATTGTGTTTGTGATCACTGGAGAGTGGCGTGAGTGCTTTTGTGTGTGCGTGTGATTACTGGAGAATGGTCTTGAGTTGTGTGTGTGTGTGTGTGTGTGTGTGTGTGTGTGTGTGTGTGTGTGTGTGTGTGTGTGTGTGTGTGTGTGTGTGTGTGTGTGTGTGTGTGTGTGTGTGTGTGTGTGTGTGTGTGTGTGTACGTGCGTGTGTGTGTGTGTGTATTCTGGTATGCACATTTCTGTTAGTGCATGTATGTTCGCTGGAAAGGTCACATACACTTTTGCACATGCCTGGGAAGCCAAACAATTAGTGTGTGTGTGTGTGTGTGTGTGTGTGTGTGTGTGTGTGTGTGTGTGTGTGTGTGTGTGTGTGTGTGTGTGTGTGTGTGTGTGTGTGTGTGTGTGTGTGTGTGTGTGTGTGTGTGTGTGTGTGTGTGTGTGTGCGAACCATTGCATGGGGCCCAAGACATTTGAAATGGAAAGTCTTTCTCCAAAAACAATGCTGTCATACTTGGCCTGTCCCAGATTGGAGTGGAGTGTGTGTGTGGGGGGGGGGGGGGGGGGGGGGGGGGGGGGTGTACTGTACGTGTGGTAGCATGCTAGCAGAGAGAGTCCTTTATCCCAATGAAGCCTCACACTAGAGTGGCCCTGATTGGTCCAGTCTGTACAGACGCCAGGATCACAAACAAAACACCCTTGTCAACAGCATGGATGGGACGATATGAACATTTCATATCATGATTATTGTGACCAAAGAAATTTACGATATCATCGCGATAATCAAAATATCCATTATCCTGGGGTGGAACATTTGCCCAAAAAATAGCAGACCTACAAGCTCACAACGCAACGCAACGTGAGGACCGTCCCAATTCCGCTCCTGCTGGGGCTGCGAACCACATTTGCCAACACTGATATTAATCATCATCACGCCTGTTGCTAAGGTATGGCAACATGACTGGTGTCATGACACCAGTCATGTTGCCATACCTTAGCCATAACTTAGCTTCAGCAGAACTAAACTGACGCCTCTGCTCTCTCCTCTGTCTCCTCCTGTCTCTGTGTGTGTGCAGCCAAGTCTCTCCAGGAGTTTGCAGGAGTGCTGCAGAACCTGGAGGATGAGAGGACCCGGATGGTGAGTCGTGATCATGTTAGCGAACATGTTGGCACGTTACCGAACACTTCATTGACCATATTACTGAACATGCTGGCACGTTACTGAACACTTCATTGACCATGTTACTGAACACGTTGGCACGTTACTGAACACTTCATTGACCATGTTACTGAACACGTTGGCACGTTACTGAACACTTCATTGACCATGTTACTGAACACTTCATTGACCATGTTACTGAACACTTCATTGATCACGTTACTGAACACTTCATTGACCATGTTACTGAACACGTTGGCACGTTACTGAACACTTCATTGACCATGTTACTGAACACGTTGGCACGTTACTGAACACTTCATTGACCATGTTACTGAACACGTTGGCACGTTACTGAACACTTCATTGACCATGTTACTGAACACGTTGGCACGTTACTGAACACTTCATTGACCATGTTACTGAACACTTCATTGACCATGTTACTGAACACTTCATTGATCACGTTACTGAACACTTCATTGACCATGTTACTGAACACGTTGGCACGTTACTGAACACTTCATTGACCATGTTACTGAACACGTTGGCACGTTACTGAACACTTCATTGGTGGTGGTACTTACTGTTCATGTTACAGGTATTGTTACTGGTCATTGATCATGATCATGTTAGTGACATTGTTATTGATCATGGTACTGAACACATTACTGATCACAGTACTGATTTACTTTACTGGTTATTATTAATAACATTAAACCTGTGTGTGTGCGTGTGCGCGTGTGTGTCTCCCCAGATTGAGAATGCCAACGACGTGCTCATCATGCCTCTGGAGCGGTTCCGGAAAGAACAGATCAGTGCAGCCAAGGTAAAGAAAGACCCCAGCACAACACTAACACATGGGACGCCGAGCGTTGAGAAGGTCCATTGAGCCGACTCGGTGCCGTTCGAGCTGCGTCCAGCCTGGGACAGAATAGTACGTAATGTCTGGGCGAGAGCGTTTGTCTACTGACCAATCACAGTGCGTCCTTACCAGAGCATGTGAGCGGAGTGGAGCGGGAACGAGAGCCGCTCCGCGCTCCAGAGGGCTCTCGCGCCGCTCGCTCGTCGCTCTGGTCGGCCACCGGGCCGCTCCGCTCCCCGCTGCTCCGTCGCTCCCCTTGATTTGGCATTTCTCGCTCCGTGCTCGCTCCACGCTCCGCTCAGGGTCATCAATCAGAGTCAGCAGACAAAATAAAAAAAGTATTTTGCTACCATATGCGAAACACTTTCTCCTTTGCTTTGCCACAACAAGTGTTCCCAACACAAATGCCTGCGGTAACGTGACGTGAGCCTCGGCTTGATGGAAACCTGCCTTCACAAAAGACGCCATCTAATCTAAGGCGTTGTATTTTTTAATAAGACGGGCAATATTAAATCCAGTTGGTTATTGATTAATCACCACAACCGAGAGAGGGAGGCGACTCGCGGCGTGTGTTTTTCATTCAGCCAAATCAGTTTCACTTGATTTTCAAATCGTATCCGTTGACTGGCTGCTGGTAACTTAACTGGCACAAGGTAGGTAGGCTTAGGCTATTTATTATAAACATAGCCTACGTGTGTGGATGATATAAATTTAGATACATTTGACTTGAGTGAAATCGTGATAGGGAATTCTCTGTCTGTTCTCCTCTCCGTCTCCGCGGTGCCGACATGACTTCACTGCACTAGTACAGCACGGCTCTGTTTTGTTGGAAACATGCGGCGCGTGGCCCCAATAGGGTCGGCTTGGAGTGGAGTGGAGCGGAACGGAGCGGAGGAACGGAGCGGAGGAACGGAGCGGAGGAAAATCCTCGCTCCAAAGCCGCTCAGACCCATTTGAAAAGTCGCTCGCTCACGTCAAAAACGGCCCGCTCCACTCCCCGCTCCGCTCCGCTCACATGCTCTGGTCCTTACACAAGCTCCTCCCCCTACTCTCCTTATCTCCGGTAAGAATGACACACTCGTGTCTGTCTGACTCCCTCTCAGCTTTCCTAGGGTCTGTCTGTCCTACTGTCCTCTCTCAGCTTTCCTAATCGGCAGTGTTGATTTCGTCGACTAAAACTATGACGAAAAATGTTTGTCGACTGCGTTTTTTTCACTGACAAAAACGAAATAAAAACTAAGCTGTGATGACTAAAACTAAGACTAAATATATTGACAATTTCGTCAACAAAATAAAAACTAGACTAAAACGTTAGGGAGGGACTAGTGGAGAAGAGAGTGGAGAAGAGAGTCATTTTATGTTTGGTTGCTCTCAGGTGTAACGCTGCAACGCGTTGTGAGCTTGTAGATCTGCTATTTTCAAGTGTAAAATCAGTCATTACGATGCCATCAAGGCCTGCCAAAATACATTTTAGTTGACTAAATCAACAGTAGATTTAGTTGCCTAAAAATGTAATGATATTTAGTCGACTAAAATTGGACTAAAACTAAAACTTTTCAGGTGACTAAATTATCACTAAAACTAAATGACATTTTATTCAAAAGACTAAAACTAAATCAAAATTTGCTGTCAAAAACAACAATGCTAATCGCTCTCTCAGAATCAATCTTTATTTTCACGTCACATTGCACAGTAAAGTGGGTCAAACTCTTCTCGGTGCAGGCTTGTCGGAGTTGCGGTTAAAGAAGTAAAACAATTAGATCATAAAATAGAAAGGAGGAAAGATCTCTAGTTTCTGTCGATATGCAGCTGTCACAGCTGGACGTCAACAAAGGTAAACCACACAATGGATGCACATTGAGTCACACGCAGAAAATAGCACTATAAATAATATAAATAGTAGCTCTAAAAATATCTACAAGCTGTGCTATTTCTGCTGCGTGACACCCGGGGTGCAGCTAAGTATAAAGCAAGCTCCCACTTCCATGCATAATTTAATTAGCATTTAAATAAATAAATAGCTGCACTGTAAGTCATTTTCCTCTTCTACCCCGCATTTGAACCCGGTATCCTGCGCAAGTGCTTACATTTTTTTTACCTTTGAGCTAAGAGGCTGCCTGCTTGCTCAGGGGATACATTGAATCTTGACCATCAGGTCAGAATTTGTGTTAAATCCTGTGTCCATGCAGGTGAGACATGATCTGAATGTCTCAATAGAAGAGCAGGGAAACAGAAAAGAACCACCCCAATGGTATAAGTTATATTGTTGCGACCGAAAGGTCGCACTTTAGTATGTGAAACGGCAGATGCTGACTCTGGACGTCTGGACGTGTACACTTTTTTACGGTCTATGGATTTTCCGCTCTGATATCACGCTCTGACATCACTGTGATGTCGTGAATCTGTCGTTCTAAGTGCGACAGGGAGTTTATTCCACAGTTTGGGGACTCGAAGAGTCTAGGACGAGTGGATTTTTGTCCTGGGGTTTTTGTACTCTGTAGAAACGTATCCACCTGTTTCCGCGGGAGTTTACTGGAGATTATTTGGACCTGTTTGGACCACACTTCCGGTTTAACAGCAGACATACAAGCTCACGTCGCGTCGCAGATACAACCGTTGTGAGCTTGTAGATCACACTCGGCTGCGGCGCTGGAAGCTCGGTACAGCGTCTGCGCAATGCACTATGGGCGTTGGAAACCCATGGATAAATACAGTTTTCTACTCTAATCCCCCCATATCAGGTCACCAGCACCACATGTGAATGAGCCATCCCATCATTAGCCAGGAACAATGGGGGTCCACATGCTATTAAACATTAAACACATTACTCGCTGTACGCGGTCCTTAATCCCACCCTGGCAGGTCATTGTCTGATCGTAACACGGGCGCAGCCACCGGATTAAGCAAGCAAACGGCGTAATCTGCTGCGCTCAATTCGCCGGGAGCCATCTACTAATCCCAGTTTAGCCCTGAAAAGATTTTTGCCCGATGTATCCCCATGATACGGTACCCCTCGTACAGGTTCACCTGCTAAGTGCCAGGGCTCTGTGGTATTTTGGCAGGTGTTGAAAGAGGAATTACACAAGCACAGATGCTTGTACACCAAGCATCTGTTAATGCTTAATTCTAACACCCCGAGGTGCTGTAACAAACAAGAGGGGGAATATTCATTGCGACCGTGGTTGCAGATTAGTATGTGAACGGTCACAGCTTGTCCGTATGTATGTATCTGTCTATAACGCCTGACACTGTGGTTCTATGGGTTTGTCGCTCTGACATCATGCTCTGGTGTCACTGTGATGTCAGGGGAACCACTCTTAACAGAATGGTTTTGCCACTCTGACATCACGCTCTGGCTTCACTGTGATGTCACACTAACATAATCACTTTTATGCCCATATATGGAGTTCCCTGATGTTGTCAGTATTAAGCCAATAATCTAACAGGACTTCATATGGGAATGCCCATATATGGAGGCCAAATCGGCCACATACCACACTAACAGAATCCATATGGCCAAGACAGATGGCCAAGACAGCCCATATATATCTGTGTGGCTGGTTCTACAGACAGGGATATCCATGTATGGGCATAAAATGGTATGATGTCAGATATAGACATCATAGGACATCATAGGCATGTTTGGGCTCTCACAGCATATACGTGTATCTCCGTATACAGTACATGGATCTCTGTGTATGGGTACCAGGGGTCTCCATATATGGGTAACTGGTCCGATATACCGGTACATCACTGACCAGATGTCGCCCTGAGGCGTCTTACTAGTTATACTGTATGTATGTGTTGATTGACACCATGAAGCATTGTCTCTCGTTGTCTCTCGCTAGACTGACCAAACCCTTGCTCTTTCCAAGTTACCATAGTCCAGGGAACCTGATGGTTTCTTGATCTTGCGGGAGTTCCAAATGGACCCTCATACAGCTCTGTAACTCTGAGAGCATGCAAATGGAACCAAATGGACCCGTAAGGGTCCATTTGGTTCCATGTGCACACTCTCAGAGTTATGGGAAATAAAAACAGAGTTTGAGAACCACTGCCATACAACCTCTCTCACCCCCTTGTCCTCCATGAATCAAACCTCTTTCCACATGTTCTCTCTGAACATCGTTCAGGTTAAAAGCTTCTCCTACCTCTCATTTCATCTCCTTACATTAAACTCTGCCGCTGGAACTTATCGTACACTCTGCTGTTATCCTAATCACTGCAATACCGTTATGCTTTTTATTACTATACTATAATGTTAAAGTTCTCTGTCTTGGTGACGGTTATCTGTCATTTGGATACCATAGTGGCCATATTATGAAGTTATTGTACTGTAGAATATGCAATGAATGAATGAATGAATGAATGCATGAGTACAGTAAGTGTGGGGTGCAGCGATTGCTGGGATGTGTGGAGGGACAGTTGGCCTCCAAACCTGCAAAACAACTCTTCAGTATGGCTTTCGCCAGCAAACTGCGCAGCCCCCTGTCTCACCATTCCACAGTTTTCATTGATTTTATGCCATAGTCTTAGCCTTTTCATAGTTTTCTGAATATGGCTGCTATGTCCTGACTTGCGAACATAAATAAATCCTGTGCTCAACTGGAAATCTAAATGTAGGCATTATGCTTCAACCTTAACTCCGCTTAGCAGAAACTGAACTTCTAAAATGTGTAGACACATGCACAAAGTTGAAGGGTCTTAACACTGTATGTTGAGTCACTGGATAATGAGGACATAACATCTGTCCTGCAACGTATCATTGCTGTCAGGCAGAAACCTTGTATCTCCATATTTCAACTCTTTATATAGTCGTTGTCGGCTGGAAACCTCGTATCTCCAAGTTTCAAATGTGTACGTTCTTTCGCAAAGTAAAGCCCTGCTTCATCACACAAGCCTGTTGCACAAAAGTAGTGAAAACAGCCGATCTACAAGCACACAACGCCTCGCGGTGCGAGGCGTTGTGTGCTTGTAGATCGGCTGTTTTCACTAGTTTAAATCATTTTAAAAATGATAAATACAAAACGAACGGTTTTGGACATACAAGGTTTTCAACCGACAACGACAATATTTTTGTTTTATTTTGTATATCAATGCTCTAGTCTACTTCACCATATTACAGTGTCAGGCAGGCACATAGTGGATCTACAAGTCTGTCTTGGGGTTTTATTAATATTGAGCCAATGAAAAGTATCAACAAGAGCTCATAACTAAATAATAACCAGTATCCATTTCCTGAAAAGTAATGCTTTTGGACATATATAATACAGTAAGTACATGGTTTCCATCTGTCAGCCACGATTATACAGCAACATGATATTGTGATTTGTGCAGCAAATCGTAATTTGTTCTAATTGTGGCAGCCGCACTGTGATTGTAAGTAATTACAAGCACAGCTCTTCTAATGTCAGTATGTTGGTAGTAGACTGCCACCCTGTGGACATTGGGGAGAATTACCTTGACTTAACAGAATAGAGGAGAGCATACAAGTACAAGTGGTTCATTTTTATGTTTAAAAGCTGCCCGGTTCTCCATGGAACTTTACTCACTTATGCCTTGTTTCAGAAATAACTAAAATAGTGTATCGTCTACAACCTCACAGCATAATAATGTCACTAACCGGAACAGAACAGATCCAAGGACAATCCCTAGCTGTTTGGCTGTCTTGCCATGTTAAAACGTATAGGCCTAATAATGGTTCCTTTTAGAAGGTTTCAAATGGACCCTTGTATTGGGTCTGTATCTATTTAGAGTGTACAACTCTCTGAGTGAGTGAGTGAGTGAGTGAGAGAGAGAGAGAGAGAGAGAGAGAGAGAGAGAGAGAGAGAGAGAGAGAGAGAGAGAGAGAGAGAGAGAGAGAGAGAGAGAGAGAGAGAGAGAGAGAGAGAGACAGTACTTCATGGTATCACTGTGTGTGTGTGTGTGTGTGTGTGTGTGTGTGTGTGTGTGTGTGTGTGTGTGTGTGTGTGTGTGTGTGTGTGTGTGTGTGTGTGTGTGTGTGTGTGTGTGTGTGTGTGTGTGTGTGTGTGTGTGTGTGGAAGGCTGTGTCAGTGCACAGAGCTCTTGTTGTTTAGTGTGGAATGTTCATCATGACTGATGCTTTCTGCAGCTGTGCAAAGCGCTGAGAATACTACTTCCTCTTCCATACTGGACAGCCATGAAAGACACAGGACTCATGCAGGCCAGTGGTTCTCAACCTTTTCAGGCCGCGACCCCCCAAATGATCATATTTTAACTGGGGACCCCCCACCCCGACGAGCACTAAGAGTTGAGGCATTACATTTTGTACAACACGGTTCTGTTGGCGTTGTGAGCATGTAGATCGGCTATTTTCACTATTTCTGCCTCTAATATTAGACAATTTGGATAATGTTTAATTTGTCATTTTAGAATTTAGAGGGTTTAAAAAGTCCTTAAATTGTCACTTTAGAAATGTGTAGATACCCTCTATACACTTTAACGTAATGTTGGTTTGTTTACTGTTGAGTGAGATAACAATGTTGCACATTAAGTTAATCATCTGGAGACCCCCAAAAATAATTTGGGGGGCCCTCAGGTTGCGAACCCCTCATGTAGGCTACTGAGCTAAAAAAAAGAAAGACAAAAAAAAGTAAACAAATGAATGAATGAAATTGCTAAAGTAATTTAAGATACATATCGTCTCTGTCCAAAACTGTTGCTTTTCAGGATTCAAATTCAAAAGCGTCAAAAGTAGCAGATCTACAAGCTCTAAATGTGCTGTGGGTCGGCACGTTTCAAGCTTGTGGATTTGCTACTCGTGATGCTTTTGTGTGGCACTGATCCAGACAGGACGGTATTAATTTACGAAAAAACACAAAGTTGGGAATTGCAGGTTTCTGCCCGACTAAAGAAGAAAGTATTTTTATTTAAAAAGTTTGGCTTCTTGCTTTATGTAAATGTTCTCCAACATCAGAGCAATTGAAAAAAGCAGATTAAGTATCTAATGTTCACTTCATCTTCAGTTGATGTTCCCGTCATAGAATTAGACACACGTCATGCATTGCAGACAACAAAGTGCAAAGTGGTTGATTGCATAGGCGGTGTGATCAAGTGAAGCTAGTTTTTTTCCCCATAGCACGGCTGTGTATTTTTTAATTGTTTTCAATGGGGAGCGCCGCATATTTTACACTGCGCTGGAAACACCACACCGGTTTTCTATTCTTCTCTGCAGGTGCATGTCTGGCTGTTTTTTATCTGCTGCCCTGGGAGTTGAAATATCCTCAACAAGCGCCTTGTGTTTTCAGCTGGGAAGAAACCGCTAGTTTGGTAGTATAAATGAAGCACAGCAGGATGGTTTCTTGGGAGGTGTGGATCTTTTGGGAGACGGCGGAATCGGAGTGTGAGAAAGTAGCGTCCCACTGCGTGGCTCAGTCTGTCTGTCCGGTTCTGTTGATGAAAACATGGCTTCCCTGTGGACCTCTGATGTCATGTCCATGACGTTATTGTTCCCCCAAATATGGAGGGCCGGTCCATCTGAGATTAAGAATTATGATTATTACTAGTCCTGTGCCCGGGGGGTATGAACACAACCGTATATGAGGGATTGAATGTAGGCGTCTCAGAAGTAATGTTGGAGAACCCAGACCGGTGCCGGTTGGGCAGAACAGTCACCATCGATGTCCAGTTGTGCAATACCTGTCTGTGATGTAGGCATTGTCAGTTGTTTATTATCAGTCATGTCAGCTTGCAGACAGCATGGTTGACATCATATCCAAATTTGGGCATAGTTTCAGCCTGCGGCTGTTACCATGGTGGGTGTCAACATGCTCATCTCCAAATTTGGGCATTGTTTCAGCAAGCGGGTGTTACCATGGTGGATGTCACCATGCTCATCTCCAAATGTGGCGCACTGTGTAGTATCAGTGATGTCAGCATGCTCATCTCCAAATTTGGGCTTTGTTTCAGCATGCAGCTTTTACCATGGTGGTGACACTGTGCAGTATCAGTGATGTCAGCATGTAGACAGACGGTTAGACGGACAGACATTCGGTAAATTAGTAGTTAGATTATGAATGTGTAAAGATATTCAGGGACCCCCAGGGGTCCTTGATGAGGGGGTCCCCATCTAAATGATTGGTTTCTCATTAGTTATGGGGGTCCATGGCCTAAAGCCCAAGATATATATTTTTTTTTCCTGAGGGCAGCGCATGTTTTTGGAAACTCCCGACAGCTTGGCGTTGTGCTGGGAAATACCTTGCGTGCACGCGGTGTGCTTTTCCTTGTCTGCCGAAAAAGCTAAAATATTTTCAATTCGGGCGACTTGAGGACGAGCACCATGGAGTTTTCAGCCGAGAAAAAGAAAGCCCAGTGGACACAGGGCCTAATGCATAGTAAACTGGGGGTCCTCCTACACACAATACATGTGGTGCTGATCGGTACAGTGGTAGCGCATGGAAACAAATCGTTTGACGGTACATTACGTCTCACTGTAGTTGAAAAAGAGCCAAACTGCACACCCTGCCTCCCCAGCCGGTCCCCCTGGGCCCCCCTCTGTTCATAAAATAATGTCCTATTGTTTGATTAGCAGCTGTTCACCCAGTGGATTCATCCAGCCTCCATGTTTTGGGGGGACTGATGGAAATAATGAGACACTGGGAGGTTTCATTCACACAGAGGAGGAGGCACATCATCCATGTGAAAGCACCAGAGACACACAGGCTCATGGTTTCCATTCAGACAGAGGTTGTTGTTAATTTCTGTTTCGATGGCCACTAATTATTATCTAATCGTGACTACTAATTGGAGCCGAGGCCGAATTGGGCCAAATCGCATGGATGAGCCCTGACAGCACATGGTTGGTGCTACAGACTCCAAATTTCGCACACAGATAGCTCAGACCTTTGCCTACGATCTTAGCTAGGCCTCGACCCGACCCGATATGCGGTTTTCCGGAACCAACGCGAAAGGTTCGGAATCTCCATATGCGGAGTCCTGACTACTAATTGAAGCCAATGGACGCCGAATCCAAATTGGCCCGAATCGCATGGATGAGCCCTGAAAGCACATGGTTGGTGCTACAGACTCCAAATTTCGCACACAGATAGCTCAGACCTTTGCCTACGATCTTAGCTAGGCCTCGACCCGACCCGATACACAGTTTTTCGGATCCGGCACGAAAGGTTTGGAATCTCCGTTTGCGGAGATGACTGACATCGGGCTGTTCCGGAGCAAGCGCTGACTCATTGTGACATCACTTCATAAAAGGCATCACATACACTAGATGAGTCAACAAAAAATCTCTGAGTGTGGCATAAACTATAGTCTTTCTTCCTCTCACTCCGAGGTGAGCAAAGTTCAGGGTGCTCTTCAGAGCGGTTGGGTTCAGGGGAATTAGCGGGAGAGCCCTGAAAACACATGGTTGGTGCTACAGACTCCAAATTTCGCTCTGACTCGACCCGACACCCAACAGATATCTCCGTATATGGGCATAAAAGGGACACAGGCAGAGACTTCTCGCGCAAGCGCTGACTCATTGTGACATCACATCATAAAGGGCTCTGACATCACGTGGCATACGTGTCAGATGAAAGTATATAAGCCGGCTTCTAAGCTAAGTATGAGCTGGTGTGTCGATTCATGCTACATGGACCCTGTGGCCCGGCCTACCCTAACAGCCCCTGCATGGTCAATGGTATCTGTACTAAGAAATTCCCTAAAAACTTCTGTGCCAACACACGACTGCCTCATGATGGTCATGGCTACCCAGAGTACAGACGGCCCATTGTCGGTCACACCCATAAGAAGAATGACTTTCTGTTTGACAGCAGGTGGGTCGTTCCTTACAACGCTTGGGTCCTACTTAAATATAAATGCCACATCAATGTTGAATTTGTTGGCTCCTTCCGTACCATCAAGTACCTGTACAAATACGTCCATAAAGGAGTTGATGTTGGCACTCTCGATATTGAAGACAGGGATGAGATCTCCAGATTCATCAATGCCAGAACCATTGATGCTCATGATGCACACTGGAGAACAATGGAATACAAGATCCAGGACAGAGTCCCTGCTGTCACCAATCTCGCTATCCACACAGATGGCCAGCAGAGCATAATCTTCAGAGAAGGCTATGCACAGGAGGCCCTAGCGGCAGCCAAACCAACTACATTGCTTGCCTTCTTCCAACTAAACAGCAGGGACCCTGACGCAAGGCAATATCTTTACATGCAGATTCCAGAACATTACAAATGGGATGCAAAGGACCACATGTGGCAAAAAAGAGTCCACCAACTCAAGGATGCAGAACTTCCAAGTACAATAGGCAGGATGTCCAATGTATCAGTGCTCCAAGGAGAAAGATTCTACTTGAAACTGCTCCTAGGACATATCAGAGGACCACAGACCTATGATGACCTTAAGGTATATAACGGCAACCACTATGACACTTTCAAAGACACTGCTCTAGCCATGGGCTTGCTTCAGGACGATGGAGAATGGATTACCGCCATGCGTGACGTCTCAAGCTACGCTTCCTCAAGGAAAGTAAGAGAAACCTTTGCCATCATCCTCCACTACTGTCAACCTTCAGAGCCCAAAGATCTGTTTGAAAGATTCTTTGAACAGCTTAGTGAAGACTTTGTCCATGAGGAGGCCACTGCACAGAGGTGCCCTACAGATGCAGTAGACACAACATTTATACACAATCAGGTACTACTTGCAATTGAAAACGAGCTCTCGCAAATGGGAGGTAGTCTATCCAAACACAATGATATGCCACAGCCAAGACCACTAACTGAGCAGGAAAAACTGACACAAATCTTCAGATCTGAAAAATTCAACATAACACAGCAAGAACAAATTGTAAAGTCACTTGCTCCTAAGCTCAATGGAGAACAAATGGCACTCTACGAAGCTGTCTATCAGGCAGTACATGCACCAAAAGAAGAAACCATCACACGGCAGTTCATTCTAAACTCCCCAGCAGGTTATGGCAAAACCTTTACCTTTAAGGCAATTGCAGCTAAGATTCGCGCAGAGAATGGCATTGTACTGTGTGTGGGCAGCACAGGCTTAGCGGCACAGAACCTGGAGGGTGGTAGGACAGCTCATTCAAGATTTAAGATCCCAATCCCCATTTTTGAAGACTCTGTCTGTGCCATCAACGCCGAGTCCTCCCTGGCTAGGCTCATCAAAGAGAGCAACTTGATAATCTGGGACGAGATATTCAGTGTTAACCGATTTAATGTTGAGTGTGTGGAAAGAACACTGAGGGACCTCATGCACTCACAACAACCTTGGGGTGGCAAAACTGTCCTTCTGGGTGGAGACCCTAGGCAGACACTCCCTGTTATTAAAAGAGCAAGCAGAGCCCAGATAGTTACAGCATGCATCCAGATGTCACCACTGTATCCTCTCATGAAGCACCACAAGCTTAACATCAACATGAGGACAGAAACAGCTGAAAGGGACTTCTCCAACTATCTTCTTGCTTTAGGGGACGGAAAACTCCCTCACGAGGACACAGAAGTTCAAATCCGAATTCCACCACAACACTTGGTTAAGGATCTGAATACTCTGATTTCTTACACCTTTCCTGACCTGCAAAATGGATGTATCAACAAAGACAACCTTCTCAAAGGCACTGTATACACTCCTCTGAACAATGACATCCGAGAAATCAACAACATATGCTTGGCTGACTTACCTACAGAAGAGAGAGTCTACCTTTCAGCCGACTCAATTCAGGAGGACGACCACAAGGATTACGTGACTGTGGAATTACTCAATTCACTGACACCCTCTGGAATCCCTGATCATAACCTCAAATTGAAAGTAGGCGCACCAGTCATGCTGCTTAGAAACCTGCAATCAGGTCCTGACCGCACTCTCAAGAATGGCACCAGAATGGTGGTAATGCAAATGATGGACAGAGTCATTGAGTGTGAGATTGCAGTAGGCACAAACAGGGGTGAAACAATCTTCCTACCAAGAATACCTCACTATGACAGAGGTGAGCTTCCCTTCACCTTCATTAGACGACAGTTCCCTATCCGCTTAGCATTCTCTGTTACAATCAATAAGGGTCAGGGCCAAGAGAATGAACGAGTTGGCATCTACTTGCCTAAACCTGTGTTCGCTCATGGCCAACTCTACACAGCCTTCTCTAGAGGAAAGAGAGCCAGCGCTGTAAAAGTTTTCATTGTGGATAATGACAAGGGCATTACTGACAACATTGTTTATAGCGAACCCCTTTAGGATAATGGGCATAAATGGACACAGACAGACACAGAGATCTCCATATACGGGCATAAAAGGGACACACCCAGACACATACAGAGATGTCCATATATCACAGACACAGATAGCTCCATATATGGGCATAAATGCACACACAGATGGGCATAAATGGACACAGGCAAACAGATGGCCAAAACGGGTCCTATGACAACAGGTATAATGGGGTTTGATTTAAAGGGTGGAGCATTCATTCCCTATTTACATCGTTCCTGTGTAGGCCGGTCCCCGACTAGACCCTCGGCCACCCGAAGGGCTAGACCCTCGGCCGCCCTTCGGGCGGCCGAGCTTCTAGTAACTATTAATTTACCGAATGTCTGTCCGCTGTCCGCTGTCTGACCGTCTGTCTGCATGCTGACATCACCTATACTAAACAGTGAAGCCACCATGGTAACAATGCCCAACTGACATCAACAAAGCCCAACTGACATCACTGACTGACATCACTGACTTACATCACTACATTGCCCAAATTTGAAGATGACATCACAGACTGGCCTGAATATGGAACACCATATATGGGCATAAAAGAGTGCCAGCCAGACAGACGGGTATTGCACAACTGGACATCGATGGTGCCTATTCTGCCCAACGGACACCAGTCTGGGTTCACCAACATTACTTCTGAGACTCCTACATTCAATCCCTCATCACACACCCCTGGGCACAGGACTAGTTTGTTAAAAGCTGCAAATACAGTAAGGCTGAATTATGCTTCGTCGTACGAACGACGAAGATGTAGAGAAAATTGCAGATCTACAAGCTCACAACGCGCCACATTGTGGGCTTGTAGATATTTTCATTGCTTGACACTGGGGTAGGACGGTCTATAAATAAAGCATAGTGCAATGGGCCTAGGCTTGTTGCGGCAACCACACTGGTTAAACTGACACAATATGTCCATTGTCCATATATGGGCATTCCCAGATATGCGCTTAATGTTGATGGCATAAAAGGGATTCTATTGTATGGGCATTCCCAGATATGGGCTTTGTATTGATGGGCATAAAAGGGATTCTATTTGTGTGGTTGCCCTAACAGGGCATCATCTGGGAATCAGATGTAGAGGTCAGCTCCATATATGGAGATCTAGGTGATGATCCAGTCGTCTCCATGTATGGATATCCAGGGTTTGATCTTTGATGAGGTGATGTCACAACAATGTGATATCCCAATGTCAACAATGTGATGACACAAAAATGTGATGTCACAACAGCTATAGACTATAGATGTTACGAAGACCCTCACTTACCTTCACGTCACATGTGTAGTTCATAGGTAGCCATACTGTAGTTACCCATTGAATGTTGAATCTCCAAATACAGAGATACCCGACACATCTCACTAAGGGTGACCTTACAAGCTCCATATTTGGACCCGGATATATATAGATATATCCCCATATATGGAGACAGCTCCATATATGGAACCGGCAAAGACATCTAGCTGCTGAAATCAGTATGACGGGGTCTGATGCCACACGGTACACAGCGTTATACAGGGATCTTCCGATCCATTATCCATAAGCATGAGGGTTGACATCTCGGTTAAGTTCTTACCGGACACCACTGCGGCGGGTCCTAATCCTGGACAACCAGTCCCTTTGAGTAGTATTTTATAATAGACATTGACTATAGGCGTTACTTACTTACTCACTTATTCACTCACGGACGTACAGACAATATGTGACGGTGTCTGGACTGAATAAACTGCCAGTAAACTCTAAACAACAAGCAGTTGCATGTAAAAAGAATCCAGATGGCGCCACCAGGCACTTTACTTCTGCGGCTGAGAGCATTGTACAACCTTGGGAAATATTGCAATAGAGTCAAATTTAGTCGAATTGAATCAAATTTAGCTGACGTTCGGTGGTATAAAACAAAGGCTCAAACATCTCAGGAACATGCGACGTCAGCGTCCAGAATACATCACACCAAGCTGAAAGAGTTTGGTGTGATTGGTCCAGACAATCAGCTGAACAGTAAGGGAGCCGCTCGAGGGAGAGGTCCACGTCAGTCATTGTTCTTTCATCCTACGACTACAGAAGAGAGTGGCAGTGGATCCCCTAGACCCCAGAGGGCAGCCGCGTCGTATCAGTGCCGTGTCAGTGGCTCACCGCGTCGCCCATGAAGTGGGCCCGGCTCTAAAGCGCTCTGTGGGGTATCAGGTGAGGCTGGACAGCAGTCCTCCGGAGCACAGCGGAGGAGCCCTCCTCTTCCTCACAGTGGGCGTGCTGTTGAGGAAGCTGCAGGGGAACGCCTCCCTGAGGGGCGTCAGCCACGTGGTGGTGGACGAGGTCCACGAGAGGGACGTCAACACAGACCTGCTGCTGGCACTGCTGCGCTCCGCCCTGGACCGAAACACAGAGCTACGCGTAGTACTGATGAGCGCCACCGGGGACAACCAGAGGCTGGCTGAGTACTTTGGGGGCTGCCCGATAGTCAAGGTGCCTGGGTTCATGCACCCGGTCCAGGATAGATACCTGGAGGACGTTTTGAGGGAGATGGGGCGCCGACCTTCACCGCCAAAGAGGCTGGACCGGGACAGACAGGAAGGGAAAGACGACGTAGCGCCAGACCTGGATCTAGTGGCTGATGTAATCGACCACATAGACAGACACGGGGAGCCAGGTGCAGTGTTACGTTTCCTTCCTGGGTGGCAGGACATCAAGGCAGTTCAAGAGAAGCTAGAGGGGAAGTCCGGCTTTTCCTCGGGCTCCCGACTAATCCTTCCACTGCATTCAAGCATGTCGGTGGCAGACCAGCAGTTGGTTTTCCAGCGCCCCCCAGTGGGCCAGCGGAAGATCGTCCTGGCTACCAACATTGCAGAGACCTCCATCACCATAGATGACATTGTTCATGTTGTGGATGTTGGAACTCAGAAAGAGCAGAACTATGACCCACGCACTAAGGTTTCTTGTCTGGACACAGTGTGGGTTTCCCGCTCCAATGTAACACAGCGACGTGGGAGGGCAGGGCGATGCCAACCAGGACATGCGTACCACCTGTTTCCACGACAACAACTGGAAACCATGGCGACATTTCCCATCCCTGAGATTTTGCGTACCCCTTTGGAGAGCGTTGTAATGCAGGCCAAAATCCACAGTCCCAAATGCAAGGCTGTTGACTTCTTATCCCAAGTTTTGGACAGTCCAGAGCCAGTTGCTACAAGGAACGCTGTACGCAATCTACAAGAAATTGGAGTTCTAGACAAGACCGAATCGCTGACGCCCTTAGGAGAACGCGTTTCCTGCATATCTTGTGACCCCCAGCTGAGTAAAGTGTTGGTTCTGGCTGCTATGTTCCGTTGTGTCCTGCCTGTGCTGTCTGTTGCTGCCTGTCTGACCAGAGACCCATTCTACAACAGCCTGCAGAACAGAGCACTGGTCACTAAGGCCAAAGAGGCTCTGGGTGGCTCCAGCTTCAGTGACTACCTGGTGTTCAGCAGAGCAGTGTTGGGCTGGAGGAGGGTTCAGTGGGAGGGTGACAGAGCTGACAGACAGGACTACCTGGAGGATCACACCTTGTCTGGATCCAGTCTACGATTTATTAATGGCTTAATTTCTCAGTTCAGTGAGAACCTTAGTGAAGCCCGGCTAGTGTCTCATGCCAGTGAGTGCCAGCAAGCCTCTGCTCTCTGCAACCAGCACAGCAGGCAGGAAGAGCTGGTCAAAGCCGTACTGCTTGCTGGTCTCTTCCCCAAACTCATTAAGGTGAAGAAGGGCGTGGTGACCAAGGGAGGGCGCTTTCGACCCGACAGCGTAGGCTACCGCATACACAGTGGACCAGTGCTACTTCACCGCGCCTCAGTCAACAGGGGGAAGCCGCTCCCCAGTCGATGGCTGACTTTCTTCAGTGCAGTCCAGTCCAACGATAAAGTTTGGATCAGAGACTCGTCTGCCGTTCATCCCCTCGCCTTGTTGCTGCTCACAGACTGTGACGTCACAGAGACGGTGCGAGGGGACCGTGTCCATGTGTCGCTGAATGGCTGTTCTATGGTGCACTGTGAGCTATCAGTTCAGACCTGGGAGCTACTGTGGGAGCTCCGAACGTCCATTCAGACCATGTTGCACCGAAACCTCAACAACCCCGACGCCATCAGGCCAAACTCTGCGCAGGACGGCAAGCTCATCTCTTTACTAGTGGAGCTGCTCAACAACTCGGACTACAACCCACACACAGAGACACACAGTAGCGACAGTGAGGTGGACTGATGACGTTCAATGAAAATCAGAGAGTGAATGAACATGGAACGAATAAACAATGGGACATAGTCCTGATGAAGGGCAACCAGGCCAAAAGAAACATGTGGCTTATGGCCATCATTGTGAAAGCCTCTCAGATCCATGACAGAAGAATGGATGTTAGAGTCTCCAAAGTTGGAGAGAGTCTCCAAAATTGGAGCCCTTAAAGCGTTCACTCAACCCATTACCTAAGTGGTCCTTATGTCTTCATTAACAATTTTGCTAACGTTTTAAACATAGCTGTAGTAAGCAGCTGCCAAATTGTCCTTACCTTTTAACGTGGGCACGCGCACGCATCGTGCACAATCTGTGCGCGACTCATCTAGTAGACGTGTAGACTCGGTGACAGCTTTCAAATAAAAAAAACCCCATTGAAATAGACATATCCGTTGCCACGCTGTATCCCTGCTTATCCACCAGTGTTTACATGAAAAAACATTGAAAAAAGCCAGCTGTGCGCTATGGTAACACGTGGACACGTTCGCGCACAAAACGCACAATATGTGCGGGGATCATAATCCAGGCGCGTAGAGACTGGATCAAAGTTTCCAAACGCAAAAATCGGATCGAAAAACGAGCTTTCCATCGCCGAGTAGCTTCCTCTTCTGTTACAATGTAAACCAACGGAGGCGGGATTATGGCCCAGGCGCAGACCGGATACGGAAAGCTAGATCCGGTCCAGACCGGAAATGACCGGATACAGTTAGGGGGGCGGGCCTAAAGAGCCAGAATCAGCGAAAATCAGCGATAATACTTTTAATCCTTTCATAATGATTAAAGCTAATTAAACTTCCAGGATCGACGGGCATGAAATCTCCGGTTTCGACGGGGATCGCAGAGTATGAGTTAAAGAACCCAGAAGGGGGGAGTGTTCTGGACTGAATAGACTGCTAGTAGGGGGCTCTAAACAACAAGCAGTTGCATGCACAGATATAAAAAGCTAGATGCCTCATTCGCCTCTGCAGCTCATTGGAGCGACGTGCAACAATTGTAGTCCGGACTTCCTGGAAAAAACTAAGGGATTGCTGCCAGTCAAGTGCCTACTGGCCAATCACAACGCGTCTTTTCTGTGACTTATCAATCCATCCATTTCATGTTGCAAATCTCCATCTTACTCCATCCTCTTCATATGCTTATTAAGACGCAATGTCTGTGAGTATACTTGTTTATGAGGCTTATATTGTTGATAAGAGAACATTATTTGTGAACTAAAGCAGAAAGTTGTATAATTACGACCTAATATGTCATTTTCAATGCTCCCTACTGGACTATGAATTATTTATTAGTATTATTTACTTTCCTCGTTGCATTGTGTATACATTATACTCACCTCTTGGCTGTACTGTATTGGGTGTGATTTACATTTATTCTGATAAATGCTGTATTATGTATGCTTTGTTTCAGTTTCACACTTTGGTTCAGTAAACTTCAAAAACAAGTTCTGGCTGGAATTATTGAACTGAGTGTTTAACTTACTGGGTAACCTATCGCTGGTGAGACCAGTATAGACGGTTTTCATAGTTTTTTTTTTGTTATCAAATATTTTATTTTCCGTAATCAAAAGAAAAATGCAATTAACAGACAAACAACACAAACAATAGCAAAACAAGAAAAGGAAAAGAAAACCCACCCACCCCCTTTCCCCGGACCAACACGGAATGTACAATAGTGCATGCCTGTGCTAGGCTGTTACCACTATATAGTGATTTCTTGAATCATAGCCTTAAGCTTATCTGCAATGTCCGACCATATATTAATGTTTTCTTCTTTTGCTCCGTGTAACCTTGCTATCGACTGCTCTAAATATACTATATCTAGAAAGGTTAAGGCCCACTGGCGAAACGTTAACGTATGAGGAGGTTTCCACCGCGTAGCTACCATCTTCTTCGCCGCCGTTAAACCAGCAAAGAAGATGCGCTTGCGTATATTGTTTAGTTGCAACTGTGAGACGTCATTTAATAAAAATAAAGAAGGAGAAGATATGATATTGATACTAAAAATAGTTGAAAGTTTTGAGGCAACCATATTCCAGAATGACGACACATTTGGGCATTCCCAAACCATGTGAAGGAAGGTACCAATACTATTTGAGGCGCAGAGAGTGCAGTTGGGATTATTCAAAGTCCGATGAACAAAATTTAAATGAATTTGTTGATGGTCTGGATTTCTAGAAGATAGCCTAATGTTAGACCATACTGTGTCCCAACAAAAGTCAGGGTCCAAATTTGGTACATCATTCCTCCAAACAGTATCAACAGATAGGGGCCCATAACTACAGTCTAATAAAAAACCATAGAGGGTGGAAACCAAACCTCTTGTTCTGTTACCATCACAGATAAACTCATGGAAGGGGTGCAATCTAAGGGGAGCTTGCCATGGGACCCCATAGGTCCTCATGGACGTTCTCAGTTGGAAGTAGAAAAAAAGGGTATTTCCAGGCAGATTGAAGATGTCACACAAATCTCGAAAAGGTCGTAAACCATTTCTATCAAATAAGTCCCCTAATGTACGAATCCCCTTAGCCCTCCACCTTGGAAAGCGAATGGGGCGATCCTCGATTAAAAGTCTTTGATTATTGAACACTGGGGAAAATAAGTTCCATTTACAATCAATCTTACACATCTTTTCAGCTGCCCTCCATACTGCCACTAAATGAGAAATGATAGGTCCAAAGCGAACTTTGCATTGATGTGTAGTTATGTTTGAATAGATAAGATCTCTCAATTCAACAGGCTGCACCAAACTCTCCTCAAGCTCTCTCCAAGAAACCTTATTTGCTGGGTTAAACCAATTTAAAAGGGGGCGGAGCGTGAAGGCCCAATAATAAAATTTAAAGTTGGGCAATGAAAGGCCGCCATCATCTCTAGCACGTTGTAATAGAGAAAGTTTAAGACGAGGGCGTTTCCCTTTCCACACAAACTTAGATATCGAAGAGTGAAGCTTATTCCAGTATTGCGGCGGTGGTGGCAAAGGGAGCATAGAGCTTACAAAGTTAACCCTAGGAAGAACATTCATCTTTATGATTGAAACTCGAGCTTGGAGAGAGTTGGGCAAAGATGACCATCTATCTAAATCAAGACAAATCTTATTTAGAGTGTCACCATAGTTGTTCTTAACAATAGCCTGAAGAGAGGGGAAAATATCTATGCCAAGATATTTGAATTGGCTTACTACTGGGATTATGGGCGGCAGGATAGCAGATCTCATCTGATCATTTAGAGGTAGAAGGGCCGACTTCGTCCAATTAATTTTGTAGCCGGAAATGGAACTGAACTGATCAAAAATTTGAAGGACGTGAGTAATTGACTGTGGTGCATTCTCAAGGAACAGTAGAATATCATCAGCATATAGGGAAATGCGATGCTGTGTGTTGTTAATCGAAACAGGAGTAATATCTGCAGACTGACGCACTGTCTGAGCCAAGGGTTCGAGTGAAAGTGCGAAAAGGAGAGGACTAAGGGGACAACCCTGCCTTGAAGATCTGCCAATCGTGAATAGCGGCGAACAGATCTTACCGGTTAGGACCATCGCTGACGGATTAGAATAAAGTACTTTAACAAAATGTATGAATGAAGCACCAAATCCCATTTTATCTAGTACAGCCCACAGGTAAGACCATTCCAGACGATCAAATGCTTTCATCGCATCGAGCGACAACACTGCGGCGGGGGTCCTCAGCTCCTTAGCCCTATCGATGATATGCAATAGTCGTCTAGCATTATCAGAGGCTAGTCTAGTTCCTATAAAACCTGTCTGATCACAGTGTACTAAGGTGGTCATAAAACCCTGCAAGCGACGCGCAAGCACCTTAGCAAAAACTTTTAGATCAGAATTCAAAAGTGAAAGCGGTCTATAGCTTGCGCAATCTGTGGGATCCTTGTTCTTCTTCAACAATGACGGTTTTCATAGTTAACTGTGAACTACGGTCGCAATAATACCCCTTAAAGTTATACCATGTAACTTTTTTTATAAAACAAATCTTAAAATTGTCCTAACTGTTAAATCGCTAAAGTTTTAGAACCCCCACTCTGTTATTTTCAGCTTCTGAAGCCTTCTCTTTATATGTTTTCTATGAGTTGTGAGGGGGGGAGAATTTCCCGGCAAAATGATGTCATCTCCCACATGATACACTACCAGCCAATCACAGCGCCGATCATACACCACCGGCCAATCACAGCGAGTCTTGCTGTCTCTAAAGGAAGTAGCTTCCCTCAGCAACTGTGTTTACATTGGTGAAGGAATCTTGCTTGCTACTCCCTCAATTCTGGTCTAAAAATGATGGGAGACGGCTCTACGGAATCGTATCGACAAGGCGGAGGTGCTTGCGACGGCCGCGGTGGTCCGGCCGAAAAAAGCAATACCGCTACTGACCACTAGTTGAGCAGCTTCCACAGTACAGCTTTAAATAAACATTCTAAAACGGTTAGTTCCAATACTTGATTCTGATTGGCTGGTTTCTGATTAGACCAGTGTCTAAATCACACGATAATCCACACCTTGAATCAGTTTATATCAAACCCAGGTGCGTTATTTCTTTCCACTGTGTTGTGATTTGTGAAGCTGAACTAGAGAAGGGTGCGCTTGATTTCCTCTCAAATCCTTCCCAGCGGGGCTTCTAAGCACCACCCGCAGACATAGGACGGTAACTGAGTGACTCAAGGTGGGGCTTGTAAAAACAGCAAGCGCCCCCTATTCCCCATTCTGATTGCAAATAACAGGTGTGTTGTTTCTGCAGCCTGGCCGGGAACTACTTTCTTGTAGCTGGGAACTACTTTCTTGCAGACCTTGTGGTGAATTATTAGTGAAATAGAACAGTTTTAATTGGTACGTGTCTATGATTTTTCATGTTGCCATATTGTAACCGTTTTAGAAAAGCAATAAGCAGTGCCGGATTTATATGATATGAGGCCCCTGGGCAAGGGGAAATAAAGAGGCCCTTGTGCGCGCGCGAAGTACCGCACACGTACCGCGCACGCGAAGTACCGGATACATAGAGTGGACGGGCTTTAGACTGCACTAAGCTTTCAGAGCAACTACATGCAGTGCGGCGAGCAGAGCAGAAGCTCTCAATGTTATTACCATAATAAAACAAAATGTACAGTAACTAAACACAAATATCACTTTATTTGGATAGCAATACTTTAAAATGTCATCATTAACTCATTCAGGGTCTTTTCAAAATGGCTTCCAAGTTCCACACCGCCTCCCTCTCCATAGACTTCCATGTAATTAATTGTGCACGGATCATGCACGCCCATGCCTAGATCATGCACCACATGTGTGCACACTGTTCACAGCTTTCAAACAAAAAAATCCGAATGGAAATCCGTTCAGGCATTCATGAGCTAGCAGCCATTATGTTTTCTTGAAATGTAAACAAACATGGCTGCCATGTTTGAAAGATGGGGTTGGTATGGGGGTTAAACATGGAATTTCGCGATCATGCCTACTACATTTTTTGGGGTCCAAAAAATATTTTTTGAAAAAAAAAGTTTTTTTTTTTTTTTTTTTTTTTTGGAGGCCCCCCACCCCCCTGAGGCCCCTGGGCACGTGCCCACCCTTGCCCAATGGTAAATCCGGCCCTGGCAATAAGCCACGTGAGGCCTCTAGTTACCTTTGGTTACCTATATTTTTTTAACGGCTGAGAGGGTTGGAGACTCACCACTTCTCTCAGCTGTTATAAAATACCAGGTAACCAGAGGCCTCATGTAGTTTATTGCTTCAACGAAACACTGGAGCTTTCGCATAAACTTAATTCACCCACTGTTTTACACCTGGAAACCTGTGATGTGTAAATAAAGATGATTGTAAATAATTGTGACCCTACTGATGTTGGTGATGCCATGGCCTTTCCTCACTCTCCACCCTGAGTTCACATGTACACACTACTACAGTATATGCCAAACATGTATTGTATTGCTGTGAAACTTGCTAAGTGCATTCATGACCCCAGCAGATGAACCCTGCTGATTTGGGTGACCCCACAGCCTTTACTGTAGCACCTCCTGCCGTGAATATACAATGAACTATATATATATATATATATATATATATATATATATATATATATATATATATATATATATATATAAAATAATTAAAAACAAAATGTCCACTGTTTTAGACTGCAACCTTCTTCATGTATAACAAAGCACAGTGACAGAACTGGTCTCTATGTATGTGACTGAGGATGTGACATTTGGATCTTTTCTGTCGCAGGAAGCGAAGAAAAAATACGACAAAGAAACGGAGAAGTATTGCGCGGCGTTGGAGAAACACCTGAGCCTGTCGGGCAAGAAGAAAGAGTCCCATCTGCATGAGGTGAGTGTCTCTGTTGTCTCCCTTCAGTCATTGCTCTACTTGGTGGAAGAGCATTATGCTTAATTTATGCTCTGTGGTACAACCATGTTGAGCGCTGAAAATAACCACAAGCTCACATCATCTCGTGGATGCAGCGTGATGCGATGCGACACGTTGTGAGCTTGTAGATCGGCTCTTTTTGGCTTGAGTTATTTAAACGTAACACATTGACTGCCAGGATTTAAAGGAGTAGTTCACCCCCAAAATTATTATTTTTTTTCTATTAATTACTCACGCCATGGAGACTTGAGTTCAATGATATTTTTGGGTTTTTTGCCGCATTCCTAAGCCAAAAAATGTATTACAATAAATGTACCCCCATTGATTCGGGTCCCCATTCGGAATCAATGGGGGTAGATTTACAGTCGCCATGGCATGAGTAATCAATAGAAAATAAGTCATTTTGGGGGTGAACTAATCAGTTTTTCTGGGCAAGGGGAGGAGAGAGAGAGAGAGAGAGAGAGAGAGAGAGAGAGAGAGAGAGAGAGAGAGAGAGAGAGAGAGAGAGAGAGAGAGAGAGAGAGAGAGAGAGAGAGAGCAACCGTGCAACCTTGTTTTCTCACTCAACAGTAAAAAACAACAACATAAAGTTTAAGTGTATAGAGGGTTTCAGCACATTTCTAAAATGACAAATTAAACATTGGCCAAATTGTCAAATATTAGAGGCAGAAATTGTGAAAAGAGCCGATCTACATGCTCACAACGCCTCGCAACGCGAGGCGTTGTGAGCATGTAGATATGCTATTTTCACAAAAGAACAGGGTTGTACAATTGTAATTCCTCAACTCTTAGTGCTCATCAGGGTGGTCGTGTGTGTGTGTGCGTGCGCGTGTGTGCGTGTGTGTGTGTGTGTGTGTGTGTGCGTGTGTGTGTGTGTGTGTGTGCGTGCGTGTGCGTGTGCGTGTGCGTGCGCGTGTGTGTCCTCCAGGCAGACAACCAGGTTGACAACGTGCGGCAGCATTTCTACGAGGTGTCCCTGGAGTACGTCTTCAAGGTGCAAGAGGTCCAGGAGAGGAAGATGTTTGACTTTGTAGAGCCAGTAAGTACAAACAACACTCCACCTCCTAGCCTAGTGTTCATTATACCCACTACTACAACTATGACCAAAAATGTTGAATTAAAACGAAATTAAAGGGGCGCCCGGTGGCCTACTGGTCTATGCGACCTTTGCCGCGTGTCTCTCCCCATCTCTCCCCCCGTTTCCTGTCAGTCTACTGTACTATCCAATAAAGGCATAAAAGCCCAAAAATCTAAAAAGAAAAAAAAAACATTAAAACACGACACACGGTCATATCTCCTTGTATGGGCTGTTACGTCCGCGAGTCCCGTGACATCCGTTACATTATGTGTATAGGAATACTAATACACACAGTGGAATGCAGGAGCGGTTTGCACGGTTTATACATATTTCGTCAACAAGTAAAGTGGAGAAGAGATCCAGTAGAACTAAAGGTAATTACTTGATCTCGGGAGAGGACAGATTGCAGGTTGAGGAAGCCCTCAGCTCAGAAATCACCAAAATTCATACTTGGCTTACTGACAACAAACTGTCTCTACACCTTGGTAAAACAGAATCCATTCTTTTTGGGACCAGACATTCTTTGAGTGAGATAAATGTAACCGATTTCAAGGTCAAAGTTGACGACACAGTAATCTCTAGCAAGGAAGAGATTACCTATTTGGGCTGTATTCTTGACAAATACCTGTCTGGGGACAGCATGGCAACAATGGTGATCAACAAAGTAAATCAAAGAACAAGATTCCTGGGCAGAATCTCCACTTTCGTCAACAAAAGTGCCCTCAGGACTCTTGCTGGGGCCCTCATTCAGCCCCACTTTGACTACGCTTGCACCTCATGGTACTCCAACTGTCCAACATCAAAAAACCACCAAAGACTAAGCTCCAAACCTCCCGAAACAAACTGATTCGCCTCTTCTTGACCTGGGGCCCATGACCCATGTTTCTCCCACACATTTTGCTAGCCTAAGTTAGATAGTCAATGCAAATCTAACCCCTCCTTCCCCTCAGTACCCGCATATCTGACCAAACATCTCCAAAACGTTAGCGACACCCACAGCCCACAACACCAGAGGGAGCGCACACAATGATCTGATAACACAAACCCATAAGACAAATATGGGTAAATTCTCTGCCACCCAGGTGAGGAATTCATTGACTACCTCCCTTAAAACATGTAGCTCGCTGGCATCCTTCAAAACTGCCCTGAAAAAGAGAGTTTACGGCCCATACACCCAAACAGAAAAGTCTTGTCTGATTGCATATTAGACGGTACGAAGTTAAACGATGTTACACTCACTTTGCCACTCAATTTGCCACTCGATTTGTCACTCTATTATGAATTAGGGATTTTCGTGATATGGGATGAAGGACTTTGATTGAGTATTGATATAGCTGGTGTTTTAGAAATATGTTCCTGCTCCAAATTAATAATAGGCAATCTCCTGAATCTACCGTATTTTTCGGACTATAAGGCGCACTTAAAAGCCTTTAATTTTCTCAAAAAACTACAGTGCGCCTTATAGTCCAGTGCGCCTTATATATGGATCATTCATTGACATTGACATTCTCTTTAGCACAGCTCCATCTGTTTGATGCATAACGCAACGGTAGCGTCTATTATGTGCGCCTTATAGTCAGGTGCGCCTTATACATGAAAACAGTTTGAAAATAGACCATTCATTGACAGTGCGCCTTATAGTCAGGTGCGCCTTATAGTCCAGAAAATACTGTATATGTTGATATTCATTATTTCATCTGCCCCCCCCCCCCCCTCTGTCTGTCTGTCTCTCTGTCCGTGTGTCTATCTATCTATCAGTTATTAGCATTCCTCCAGGGTTTGTTTACGTACTATCACCATGGTTACGAGCTGGCCAAAGACTTCAATCACTTCAAGACTGACCTCACTATCAGCATACAGAATGTAAGTACTACGCACGCACGCATGGACGCACGCACGCACGCACGCACGCACGCACGCACGCACGCACGCACGCACGCACGCACGCACGCACGCACGCACGCACGCACGCACGCACGCACGCACGCACGCACGCACGCACGCACACACACACACACACACACACACACACACACACACACACACACACACCAAGGTAACCAGTGTAACAGTATGATTTCACCAACAGCATAATCAGTGGTGTAAAGTAACTAAGTACACTTACTCAAGTACTGTACATAAGTACATTTTTATACATTGTTATAAATATTATACTTTTACTCCACTACAATTATTTGAAAGCTTTAGTTACTAGTTACTTTGCAGATTGACATTGTTATTACAAAACATACATTAACCACTTCAACCCTATATACATTTCGGCCATTTTGGCCAAAATAGACGATCTACAAGCTCACAACTGTGACTTTTTAGATCTGCTATTTTCAAAAGATTTTCATACATTTGAAAACTTGTGAAATGGGACATTGTGCATAACGAGTACACTTTACTTTGTTTTTACTTTCGACAGACGAGGAACCGCTTTGAGAGCACGCGGTCGGAGGTGGAGAGCCTGATGAGGAAGATGAAGGAAAACCCTCACGAGCACAAGAGTGTCAGCCATGACACCATGGAGGGTTACCTGTTTATCCAGGAGAAACGTAGGCTCTGCCTCCTCCCTCTGTGTGTGTGTGTGTGTGTGTGTGTGTGTGTGTGTGTGTGTGTGTGTGTGTGTGTGTGTGTGTGTGTGTGTGTGTGTGCGTGCGTGTGCGTGCGCGCGTGCGCGCGTGTGCGTGTGTCAGTGGTGTATGTGTCCAGGACGAAGTCATGTTTTCGTTCCTAGACGCTGATTCATACTAAACTTTTAGAGCTGAATTTATTTCGGTTCGGTTCGGGGGAGTTACAAAATCTCGGCAGCACCGAACAGCTGAATTAATGACGGTACCCCGCCCCACCGAACCTCTGAATGACGTCATATTGTAGTTTGGACAGAGCCGAACCGAAATAATTTCGTCTCTAAGAGTGGAGTATGAACCAGCCCAAAGCCGGATGCAGTGCATTCGAACTCTCCTCCCTCTCTCTCATGCATTCTCTGTATTTCTCACCTCTCTCTCTCTCTCTCTCTCTCTCTCTCTCTCTCTTTCTCTCTCTCTCTCTCTGTGTGTCTCTGTGTCTCTCCCACAGGGTCCTTTGTGTCCACCTGGGTGAAGTATTACTGCACATACCATCGAGAGCCCAAGAGAATCACCATGGTGGTGTTTGACCAGAAGTCAGGCGGGAAAATGGTACCTGTCTGTCTGTCTGTCTGTCTGTCTGTCTGTCTGTCTGTCTGTCTGTCTGTCTGTCTGTCTGTCTGTCCCGCATGCTCGTTTTTGCCAACAGGTCTGAGGCCCTAAACTAGATGCAGAATAGATATTCTGCATCTAGCTTAGGGCTTAACTCTTTGGGGGTCCTTGCCATGACAAAGTTTGAGAACCACTGATATAGCAACATACGTTTTTTTTTTCCAGAAAACCGAGCCCCAAAATGAAAAATTTGGCCATGTCAAAGACCCCCAAAATTATATGTATTTGGTCCACGGACCCCCCATCTCAAAATATTTTGTTCCAGGGAACCCCAGAACCAAAGATTTGAGTTAAAAACTTTCACTCTAAATTTGGGTCTATTCTGCCTCTAGCTTAAAGGAGAGTTTCTGGGTAAAATAGACCCCCATACCTTTTTAAATGTCTTCTCCCAAGCTTGCGAGATGGTCCAGACACCCCATAGTCCAAAAGAAGCATTATATTCCATTTTTGATTTCAGCTTCTACTCGACCATGGCTCCATAATGGCCCGCTTTCAGTCAATGTCTAATCCGGTTATTTCGCTCGCTTCAAAGTCAATTTTTTCGCTCCGTATCTGTTCCCCGTACTGTATATAGTTCATCGAAGCATTTTCTTCTCCAGGGCGCAGCCATTGTTGTTGTGAAAAAGCTACTCTTTTCGAGTCTCGTTCAGCTTGAACTCCCGCCGTCTCTCGCGGGACAAGACTGAGAGTAGAGCAGCAGCACCAGAACCTGTGGAAAGCTGTTGTCCCGCGAGAGACGGCGGGAGTTCAAGCTGAACGAGACTCGAAAAGAGTAGCTTTTTCACAACAACAATGGCTGCGCCCTGGAGAAGAAAATGCTTCGATGAACTATATACAGTACGGGGAACAGGTACGGAGCGAAAAAATTTACTTTGAAGCGAGCGAAATAACCGGATTAGACATTGACTGAAAGCGGGCCATTATGGAGCCATGGTCGAGTAGAAGCTGAAATCAAAAGTGGAATATAATGCTTCTTTTGGACTATGGGGTGTCTGGACCATCTCGCAAGCTTGGGAGAAGACATTTAAAAAGGTATGGGGGTCTATTTTACCCAGAAACCCTCCTTTAAGGCCTCAGACCCGTTGGCAAACGCCAGGTCACGTCTGTCTGTCCCTCTCTCTCTCTCTCTCTACCCGCCCACCAAATCAATCTCTCCTCCTGTCAGAACACAATCACGGTGAGGACAGGAAGTAAACAGGGCAGAGGACATAATATAAGGAAAGGACTTTAGAGGGAAAATCTAAGGAATCCGGAACGCCATTCAGACGTCACTTTGTCACCAATCATGAGGTTGGCGGTAGCATCGGTATGAGGAGCTGTGGGGGGGGGGGGGGGGGGGGGGGGCGTCCATAGCTGAATGGGTGTCATGGGAACATCTGCTGTTATAGCTGTGTGTGTGTGTGTGTGTGTGTGTGTGTGTGTGTGTGTGTGTGTGTGTGTGTGTGTGTGTGTGTGTGTGTGTGTGTGTGTGTGTGTGTGCGCGTGCGCGTGCGCGTGTGCGTGTGCGTGTGTGTGTGTGTGTGTGTGTGTGTGCGTGCGTGCGTGTGTGGTGCTGGAAGTGTGCCCAAGCAAGACACTTAACCCCTAACTGCTCCCCAGGCACTATATTAAAGAGGCGGTGCCATAGTTTTGTACTTTTTCTGGTTTTCATGTGTCTAGGAGGTTGACAGTACTTCATTAGACCCCCTGGTGTGGTTGTTATGAGCAATTATGTATTGCCTTTCTATTTGGGTTTTAGCTGGAGGCTGCCACCTTGTGGGGTCAAACGTGCCGGTCCAAAACCACAGATACTTATTACATCACAGAATCAACCCCTCCCCTAATTACCATTCACCCAACATACGTGGGTGTGGCTAACTTCAGCGGGGTCACCACCCACCATGACAACCACGCATACCAATGAACTGGTGGGTGTGGCCCCATAAAAACATCATTTTAACTCTTTCTGTACACTTTTTTGTAAAAAATCTTCCTCCTAGTATAATCATAATACCTGATAATCATGTTTTAGAGGGGGAAAAAATCATGGCACCCGCACTTTAACCACTTGGAACCCCAGCATCCGTATTCTAGGACAGTGGTTCTCAAACTGTGGGTCGGGGTCCCCACATTATTTTCCGGGGTCCCCAGATGATTAGCTTAATGTGCAACATTGTCTTCTCACTCAACAGTAAACAAACCAACATAAAGTTTAAGTGTATAGAAGGTATCTGCACATTTCTAAAGTGACAATTTAAGGACTTATTACCTCTAAAATGACAAATTAAACCAAATTGTCAAATATTAGAGGCAGAAATTGTGAAAATAGCCGATCTACATGCTCACAACGAGCATGTAGATCTGCTATTTTCACAATAGAACCGTGCTATACAAAATGCAATGCCTCAACTGTTAGTGCTCGTCAGGGTGGGGGGGGTCCCCTGTTAAAATGTTTTGGTGTCGCGGCCTGAGATGGTTGAGAACCACCGTAGTAGTGCATGTGCAGTGCTGCATGCACGGTGCTTGCTACTGTCCTGCTTTCAGATGCGGAGGAAAAGAGGAGCCGAGTGCGTGAGTCTCCTCCTGCCCGAGCATGATGAGATGAGATATACTTTATTAATCCCCGAGGGGAAATTGAGGCGTTACAGCAGCATAGTGTGACAACAAAACAAATAAACCACTGGACAAACAGGGACACAACAAACATAAATGGACACAATCCCAAACGACCAGAGTCAACACATGACTCTATGCATAAGGGAGAGAGTTCTTATACATAACATGTGCAGTCTGATGGCAGTTGGCAGGAAAGAGTCTGTACCGCTCTGTATGCATTTTCGGGGGGAAAGTGAGCCTCTGGCTGAAGGTGCTCTTCCTATCCTGCAGATCACCATAGAGTAGATGCAGGGGTGTCGCACCAGATTCTGGGCCCTGGGTACAAGGATTCACTGTGGGCCCCCCATGAATGCTTTAACTATTGAAAAATAGCAGATATACAAGCTCACAGCGCGCGCTGCGAGCTTGTATATCTGCTATTTTTGACGTTTTTGAAGTCTTTCAATATTTCAAATCCTTCTGAGATTTTTTTAAAAACCTATGTTTCTATGTCAGTGGTGCTCAAACTTTTTCATGTGAAGGACCCCCAAAATGATATGTATTTTGGCCACGGACCCCCATCTCAAATTATTTTGTTCCAGGGACCCTCCAGAAGCAAAATTTGGGTTACAAATGTTTGTTTAAAAAGTACATATTTAAAAAGTACATATATTCAAAGATTTGCACACATTTTCACGACTTTTCAATAGTATAAAATAATTAAGGCCCCTCCACCTTGGGCCCTTGTAACTCAGTCCCCCCCTCCCCCCCCCCCTTGTGACACCCCTGAGTAGATGGGAGGGGTTAACCAGGATGGAGTTTAGTTTGTCCCTTATCCTCCTCTCTGCAACTGACTGCAGACCCTCCATTCGGAGGCCAACTACTGAGCTGGCCTTCTTAATGGTTTTGTTGAGCATAGCCTCTATCCACTGCCAACTAAGACCCCTCCACTGCCTCCTCGTGGCCACACACGGTAACTGGGTACTTTGCGGTCCCAGGTTAGAGTGGAGGGGATCGGGCCGGGGAAAATGCTAGTTGGGCCCTTTAAGACAAGGCACGCATTGGCCCACCGACGTGTTGATAGTGTGCCCCGGTGCCTTGACAACCACCAGCCCCAGCTATGGGGTAAAAAAGTCCCAGCTATGGGTTAAATAGCAAAGACTGGCAGATGGGGGTTTCGGTACAGCCTTGGACGGCAGCCCATCTCGGAGAATGAATGTCACTCGGAACAATAAACAAGGCCGGGGCTGTGAGTTGTCGCGCCAGCGCCACAGTCCTTACCCGGCGTTTGGAAAGCTCCATCGCGAAGAGTCCGGCTATTGAGGGAAAGACGCTGGTGCGAGGACCTGGCCAGATGTGTCGAGAATTCAGGATGACCGGAGACACCGATGGAGGGCTCGTCTGAGGACGACGTATAGAGAGAGAGGGAGAGAGAGAAAATGTGGACCAAGTACAGTTGCATCTCGGGTGCGTTGTATTACCCCATTTAGGCCTAGAATTATTGATTGCTTTAACCAGTGCGGTGCCGCGCTGTGAGCTTGTATATCTGCTATTTTTGAGAAAGTCGTGAAAATGAGTGCAAATCTTTGAATATATGTATTTTCAAAGCGAATGTTTGTAACTCAAATTTTGCTTCTGGGTGGTCCCTGGAACTAAATATTTTGAGATGGGGGTCCGTGGCCAAATACATATAATTTTGGGGGTCCTTCACATGAAAAGGTTTGAGAACCACTGACATAGTAGTCTCTCTAGAACAGACTAACTGAGCTCCAGTTAAGTGAAAAGGACCTTTTCTTTGACGATGGCTAGCCAGATTGCTGACATAGAAACATAGATTTTTCAAAAAATCTTAGAAGGATTCAAAAGACACTTATAGAATCGGGTCAAAATTCAAATTTTCACGATTTTTCAAAAATAGCAGATCTACAAGCTTGCAGCGCGGCACTCGGTGCCGCGCTGTGAGCTTGTATATCTGCTATTTTTCAATAGTTAAAGCATAAAATAATGATACACAATAATCTGTACCCGTTCTAAATGGGTTAAGAATAGAGGGTGGTGACAATAGTGCCAATACCCGTGCCAGGGCGCACGCGGGACCGTACTAAGCCGGCTACGTGCACAGAGCGATACCGACGACCCTGTCTCTGTGATCCAAGGACATCACACATGCTGTACGTCAGTTCAAGAAGAGTATTGTCGCACGAACTCAAGTTCGACCCCAACGGTTGTCGCTGTGTGTCGTCGCCATCGGGTGGAATCCGAAACGGTTACTTTTCAGTTCATAAAAAGTAGCAGATCTGCACACGTTTCGAGGTTGCGCATCTGCTACTTTGGATGCTTTTGTGTGATGCTGTAAGGAGATCAACTAGGCAGTTGATTTACACAAAGGAGATAGGAGGTTTCTGCCTGACAGCAATGATATGTTGTTTGAACAATTTTTGTTGTTGTGTGTCTCTCTGTGTGTGTCTCACTCTCACCATGTGTGTCTTTGTGTGTGTGTGTGTGTGTGTGTCTGTCTCTCACCATGTGTGTCTCTGTGTGTCTCACTCTCACCATGTGTGTCTCTGTGTGTCTCACTCTCACCATGTGTGTCTCTCTGTGTGTGTCTCACTCTCACCATGTGTGTCTCTGTGTGTCTCACTCTCACCATGTGTGTCTCTCTGTGTGTGTCTCACTCTCACCATGTGTGTCTCTGTGTGTGTCTCACTCTCACCATGTGTGTGTCTGTGTGTGTCTCACTCTCACCATGTGTGTCTCTGTGTGTGTCTCACTCTCACCATGTGTGTGTCTGTGTGTGTCTCACTCTCACCATGTGTGTCTCTGTGTGTGTCTCACTCTCACCATGTGTGTGTCTGTGTGTGTCTCACTCTCACCATGTGTGTCTCTGTGTGTGTCTGTCTCTCACCATGTGTGTCTCTCTGTGTGTCTCACTCTCACCATGTGTGTCTCTCTGTGTCTCACTCTCACCACGTGTGTCTCTCTGTGTCTCACTCTCACCACGTGTGTCTCTCTGTGTCTCACTCTCACCATGTGTGTCTCTCTGTGTGTGTCTCACTCTCACCATGTGTGTCTCTCTGTGTCTCACTCTCACCATGTGTGTCTCTCTGTGTCTGTCTGTCACCAGGGTGAAGAGGACAGTTTCATCCTCAAGTCATGCACAAGGAGGAAGACTGACTCCATCGAGAAGAGATTCTGTTTTGACGTGGAGGCTGTGGACCGGTCAGTACTGTGCGTGCGTGTGTGTGTGTGCGTGCGTGTGTGTCAGATATTACCACCATAAATGAATAGGGGGAAATACATAAATGAATGATTTCCTCAATCTCCACAATGTTCTGGTGAACAAATACAGCCACATGGTGGCGATGAAGAGTCGCGTTGTGTTTAGGTGACATGAGAGGAATTGTTTGTCTTGCTGTGTGTGTGTCCAGGATCTGACACTAATTTCCCCACCATCCTCTCCTCTCCTCTCCTCTCCTCTCCTCTCCTCTCCTCTAACGACCATGTAACCTGTGCCAAAGCATGGCACAGTCTACATTTTTAGGTTTCCTCATTGCAAAATAAGCGGCTAGTCATCATTTTAATAGTTGGGTTTCTTCCAGTTAATTTCCTCCACATCTCCACCCATTAGCTGGAGATCTGTTCTTACTGTTCCTCTGTGCTAATTCCCTAGGCAATATACAGTATTTATAACATAATCTAACCATAATTTGATTGTTATGTATGTGTGTATATATATCTATATCGATATCGATATCTATATATCTATATCTATAATCTATATCTATATATAGATCAATGTTCATTTTCAGAAACTTAATCACAACAATAATTCTTACTGTAATTGTGGCGTGGGAATGAGCGATGTTTACCCTCTAGAGCAGGGGTGGGCAACTTTGATGATGGAGAGGGCTTCTATATTTCCACACTCCCCCCAGAGGGCCACAATGCATATACCATCGGGCAGTTATCTCGTATTTTAACTTTTTTTCGTACACTAATGCCATACTCCGTCATTCAATGTCACACAAAAGCAATTTTTGAGCCACAGACCACCATGTGATGAGATTTAGCCTTTCAGACCCAAAACCTAGAATATTTTGTTGTCGTTGGATAAGATTATGCCGTGTTGTTTTTGTGTAGACTTGTAAATTAAGTAATGCATGTTGCCGTGAAATGGAACGGTGTCATTTCACACTGAGTTAAAGGGATATTCCACTTTCAAAAAAACTTTTGGTCACTTTATCATCTAATCAGGCTTTTATGAACACCCTGAACAGTTTTTAATTTACTTCATTCAATATTTAGATATTTGATGTAAATGTTATCAGGCCCTCCAGGCCCAGGGCTTCTCCACATACACACCCATTGTAACTTCAAACTTCATTTTAACCATGATAGATTCATTAAAAACACCCATTATTTTTCTGGTGACTCATACTACCCTCCTAATACGTGAGCAGGCTTGTGTTTTCTCAATAACCCTTTTCATTTATTTTTAATAATTCGTTGGGAAAATGCGAAAAAATAAATACAAAACAAAATTATTAAAAAATAAATGAAAAATGTTATTGAAAAAACACGGCCTGCTCACATATTAGGAGGGTAATATGAGTCACCAGAAAAAAATAATGGGTGTTTTTAATGAATCTATCATGGTTAAAATGGAGTTTGAAGTTACAATGGGTGTGTATGGGGAGCAGCCCTGGGCCTGGGGAGGCAGACCCATGCAAGGCAGAGTTTTTTTTGAAAGTGGAATATCCCTTTAAAGATCTATCAGGTTCCATTTGGTTACCACCTCTCCACCATCTAGCCGGACCATTGGTTGAGAACCACTGGTTTATATGACTTAACGTGTGTAGACATGTGCATTGCAATAGTGCAACAGCATACGAGAGTATGTACCTCTATGTCTGTTATATTCTCTAGAACAGTGTTTCCCAAACATTCAAATTCCAAGGTCTCCCCTTAACTCTGACAGTGTACAAATGGAACCAAATGAACCCGTTAGGGTTCATTTGGTTCCATTTGGTTCCATTTGTAACCCGTTAGGGTTCATTTGGTTCCATTTGTACACTGTCAGAGTTACAGACTTGTAAGGGTCAATTTAGACCCCCATAAAGGAACCCACAGAGTCACTGGAATCCACTTTGAGAAACACTGCTCTAGAAATGTTCAAAGCATCGTAGAGGGCACTGCTCCTTTGCCGATGACCTTTTGGTGAGCCTGACATTGATCACCTAACGTTATTTGCGTGTGTGTGCGCGTGTGTGTGTGTGTGTGTGTGTGTGTGTGTGTGTGTGTGTGTGTGTGTGTGTGTGTGTGTGTGTGTGTGTGTGTGTGTGTGTGTGTGTGTGTGTGTGTGTGTGTGTGTGTGTGTGTGTGTGCGCGTGCGTGCGTGCAGTCAAGGGGTGATCACCATGCAGGCTCTATCAGAAGAGGACCGCAGGCTGTGGATGGAAGCCATGGACGGCAGAGAACCGGTACGTTACCACGGTTACCTACTGTACACCTTGTGTGTGTGTGTGTGTGTGTGTGTGTGTGTGTGTGTGTGTGTGTGTGTGTGTGTGTGTGTGTGTGTGTGTGTGTGTGTGTGTGTGTGTGTGTGTGTGTGTGTGTGTGTGTGTACTTGTATTACTAAACTTGTGAGGTCCTCACAAGAGAAATTGTTGTTGTTAAAGATGGGGTGCCATGATTTTTTCCCCCTCTAAAACATGATAATCAGGTATTATGATTATACTAGGAGGAAGATTGTTTTCCAAAAAAAGTGTACAGAAAGAGTTAAAATTAGGTTTTTATGTGGCCACACCCACCAGTTCATTAGGTATGCGTGGTTGTCATGGTGGGTGGTGACCCAGCTGAAGTTAGCCACACCCACGTGTGTTGAGTGAATCGTAAATTAGGGGAGTGGTTGATTCTATGATGTAATTGTATCCGTGTTTTTGGACCGGCACTTTTGACCCACAAGGTGGCAGCCTCCAGGAAAAAAAAACAAATAGAAAGGGAATAAATAATTGCTCATAACAACCACACCAGGGGGTCTAATGAAGTACTGTCAACCTCATAGACACTGCATGAAAAACAGAAAAAGTACAAAACTATGGCACCACCTCTTTAAGGTTAAAACAGATGTTTTAGAGTTGGTCTTATACAGTCAGGTTAGGATGAGGTATTTAGGGGTTGGGGTTTAGGGGTCGGGGTCGGGGCTCGAGTCGCGCCTGACTGCCATGTGTGCCAGTGTCATGCACCCGAAAATGGCCGATCGGCTATTTCCGGCTTTAGGGTAAGGGCCGACCACCTGCTTCTAATGATATCAACGCACTTAATGCGAAATATTCACATGCTTTCAGACTCTTCAATGCAGAAAGTATCCAGGATACTTGGATATCCAGTATGCCAATGCAGAGATATTAGTAGTAAAATGTCGACATCTAGTGGTCAACCTCAGAGGAGCGCAAAAATAAAACCTGAGGTGATTCCCAGCCTCGAACCAGATGCCAAGATGCCAAGTATGCTCTGTTCCCCGGTGTAACGCCCCACGCCACAGACCCCGACGGAGCGGCGCGGTATTGGGCGCCGATGACCCCCGTGAGTCGCCACCGAGGCGAGCGCTAGCGAGCCGAGTTGCCGCGGCGAGCGGTGGGAACGGCGCCCAATCCCACTCAGCCGCGTTACCGAGTTATGTGCCGTTATGGACAGAATAGTAAATATTCAGTCCCTCACTATCAACGCCTACCCCACTATCCACGTCATAGATAAACGCACAAAAAAGGAGTCACTTCATCCGTTCATTAGCTCAGTCAGTAGAGCACGGATGCAACAAACCCACGGTTTGGGTTCGATTCCCCTGAGGGGAATAATATTCCAGGCGACAGATATCGGCGCATGCGTACTTCAAAGTGCACGGAGAACAGGATACCGTGGATACTCCTCCGTGGATACCCAGTGCATATTCTCTGCATTCAAACGTCTGAGAAATGGTGAAAAAGTCCGATTGAATGCGAAGAGAGCAGTCGAAGCCGGTGGGCCGACGCATACTCCACTTTTAGAGCCAAATTTATTTTCGGTTGGGCTCTGTCCAAACTACAATATGACATCATGCAGAGGTTTGGGGGGCAGGTACCGTCATTAATTCAGCTGTTAGGTGCCACAGCGATTTTGTGACTCCCTGAACCGAACCGAAATAAATTTGGCTCTAAAAATGGAGTATGCCTTAGCCCTTACACCGGGGCTCCACTGCAGCCATTGGGCGTCGCGTCATCGTCAACGCAGGGAACGTCCGGGTATTTTTTTCTTTACGCCGCCAGGCACAGTGCAGCGCTCCTAGTGGAGCCCTGGAGTTAGGTTTAAAAAAAAAAGGCAAAAAATGTTTTTAAAGTGCCATTCATAAGATAATCATCTGAACCACTTCTAACTTGAGTTAAAACTGTACTTTTTGTGCATTTATTTTTGTCCTGTCGACACCAAATATCTTTACAAAAAATAGCCCATGCTAAAAAAAAAAAAAAAAAAAAAAAAAAGAAACGCATTGCCCTGTGCCTCGTTTTGACGAAGGTTTTCCTTAAAATAGGCACGCTGGGGTTCAGGTGGTTAAGATGTTGACGTCCTCACAAGTTCAGTGAATACAAGCACGTACCTGCATACGTGTGTGTGTGCAACTGCGCGAGTGCATGTGTGCGCGTGTGTGTGTGTGTGCGTGCGTGCGTGCGTGTTTCTGAGAAAGCCAGGGAAGCCAGACAGAGTGTGCTCTGCTGTGAGGAGGGAGGAAGAGCTGTCACCATCATGACTCTTTACTCAACCATTAACCACTTAAACACTAAGGCCCTCAGGGCTCTGCACCGGGGACTCTTCTCTTTTAACCCATTTAGGCCTGAACACATTATGACGCAATATTTTATGCTTTAACTATTGAAAAATAGCAGATATACAAGCTCACAGCGCGGCACCGAGTGCCGCGCTGCGAGCTTGTAGATCTGCTATTTTTGAAAAATCGTGAAAATTAGAATTTTGACCCGATTCTATAAGTGTCTTTTGAATCCTTCTAAGATTTTTGGAAAAAAAAACATGTTTCTATGTCAGCAATCTGGCCAGCCATCGTCAAAGAAAAGGTCCTTTTCACTTAACTGGAGCTCAGTTAGTCTGTTCTTGAGAGACTACTATGTCAGTGGTTCTCAAACCTTTTCATGTGAAGGACTCCCAAAATGATATTTATTTGGCCACGGACCCCCATTTCAAAATGTCTAGTTCCAGGGACCACCCAGAAGCAAAATTTGAGTTACAAACGTTTGCTTTGAAAATACATATTATTCAAAGATTTGCACACATTTTCACGACTTTTTTTCAAAAATAGCAGATCTACAAGCTCGCAGCGCGGCACTCGGTGCCGCGCTGTGAGCTTGTATATCTGCTATTTTTCACTGGTTAAAGCATTCAATAATTCTAGGCCTAAATCGGTTAAATGTCTTCACTGAAAATGGCCGATCTACAAGCTCACTTGATGCCTAGATCTCGACACCTTGTCGATCTGCTATTTTTTGGTGAATGTTTTCCTCAGAATGCAGTGCTGGAGGTTTTATTGTCCTACAAATAGTTGCAATTAAGGATTTAATTGTGTTTTTGGGGATTGAATATTGTAACATAAAAACATGGTAGATATGACAAACAATTAAATAATAATATTTTTAATGAATACTTTAACTCTTACAGTGCCTATCCCGAACTAGTTCGGGATATTCGGGATCAAAAACAATTTTTTATTTGCTATTTTACTTACCCCGAGCTGCTTGGAGCAACGTGGGTGGTCCCGGCTCGCCCAGCGCTCACCAACGAGAGACGCTAGATGCTCCGACGATTTATTCCATTGAAAATGGTTTAAAATAAAGTTTAGACCCCCCCCCAATGTTCACCCAATGTTCATTGTAAGCGGCGCGACGTATTCCAGGGTGCCTATCCCGAACTAGTCCGGGATATTTAATGAAATGGAATAAAATGATAAGAGGCCTTCTGATGCCTGGCCTGATTTTTCTAGCTACTAGCCGAAAGCTAAAAACGTCCCGGCCGGACGTTATTTGCGAACGAAATCGCCAATCTCCGCCTAATCCAATGAAAGACCACATCTTTGAAGGCTTATATCTCTGGATTGTGTCTTTAGGGAAGCGGCGCGAGGTTTATTTACGGCGAAATCGCCCAAAAATGATCTTTTAGATGACAAAATGGGAATAGCCATTCTGTTAGCATTATCATCCGGGACATTTCCATGACGTGCATGAACGTGAGCATGTGAGGTCCTGGAAGATGAGGTCCTGGAAGCTAAAGCGCTGGCCTATGAGAGATGCGCTGGCATTCTATGGCCCCTAGAGGGCGCTGGCACTCAATGAGTTAATATAGATAGAAATAACTGTCAATGACCAGTACGGATAAAAAAACACAATAAATAATGTACCATCAAGGCCAAAATAGGCTATATTTAGTCGTTGCTCACAAGGTGTCACATCGCAAATCGCTGTGAGCTTGTAGATCAGCTGTTTCCACTATTTTTGCATTTGTACACACTACACAGTTGATTGCATAATAATAGCGATGATCTCAAATAATTGCCATCAGGCTCTTATGTAATAATTGTGGCAGTCTAGGAGAGACAATGAGAGAACCAGAAAGTACTTACTTTTTTTACTTTTACTTTTTTACTAAAAGTATCAATACTGCAGTGTAGAAACATTGTTACAAGTAAAAGTTCAGAATTAAAAGTTAACTTGTAAAAGTATTGGTATCAAAATGTTATTAAAGTTGAGCTTGTAGATCGTAGATAGCTTGTAGATTTCAAAATGTACAGTAAATGTACTTAATAACTTTACACCTCTTCCAGAGAGTCTGAGAGAAGGAGATACAGGGAGTAAAGCCTCTATCAGAGTCCAGGGTGAAGAGCTATTCACTTCACCGCGGTGTAGTTTTATAGCTATCAGCTAAAAATACATAACAAAGCATAGGCGATAGCTAGGAAACTACAACGCGGTGAAGTGAATAGCTCTTCACCCTGGACTCTGATAGAGGCTTTAGACGCACACAGAAACTGAAAGACGCAAACAGAGACAGAAAGACGCACACAGAGACAGATATAGAGAAAGACGCACACAGAGACAGACAGACCGACACAGAGAAAGACACACGCAGAAACAGAATGACGCACACAGACAGACAGACAAATGGCACATGAATCACTCCTCCTCATTCTACTACTTATCCTCTCATTACATGGCTACTTATGAACACAATGTCATCAATAATGTGACACAAAATATTGACTCAGAATAATATCATTTCCATTTCCATGGCAACGTAAACAGAAACAGTGTGTTATTCATGAGCAGTTATTTGCTGGCAGATAATTTAAGGGCAAAAATGCCTGGATTGACCAATCACAATCGAGTATTCCACAAAAGCTGCGTACCACTTAAAGGAATACTTGACTTTGAAACTAATTGGGGTCGTTTTAACGTCTGCTCATGCAGGCTTTTGGGAACGCCCCAGACAGTTTCTTGATTCAGTATTTTAGATACGGTATATTTGATATTTGACATTCTACACCAAAACTCTTCATTGAAAATCTGCTGATTTATTGTACAAGCTCTGTGATGTGCTGAAAACTGCTGTTTTTTCACAGATTGTTAGTCTAGTACAGGGGTCTTCAACGTTTTCAGGCTAAGGACCCCTTAGTTGAGAGAGAGAGAGAGAGGAAGCAGGGACCCCCACAACCTTTTCATAGATTACATATAGTTTCATCGTTTGACAGCACAATCATCAGTGTATTTTGGATTCATATAAATTTGTGTTTTCAGATATTTAACCACTTGAGCCGTCATTACCTAATAAACTTGACCTTTTACTCTGTACTTAGTCTGCTCTTTTTCCCCTCTACACCAAACCTCTTTGCCGAAAATAGCCGATCTACAAGCTCACTGTGAGCTTGTAGATCTGCTATTTTTTGGTTACAGTTCTCAGAATATGGACACTAGGGTTCAAGTTGTTAATATAAAAAGGATTGGAAGATTTGGAGGACCCCCTGTAGTAACTCTGAGGACCCCCTAGGGGTCCCGGACTCCCTGTTGAAGACCCCTGGTCTAGTATGACATGCCCAGAATGGGGACCCCAAGGGTTTGTGGGGTTAAATCAAATCTGACAAAAGTGTCCCAGTACTGATAACGTCTCCATTTTGTTCACAGGTGTACAACTTGAACCGAGACAACCAGACTGAAGGCTGTAAGTCCCATTCATCAGCTTGTTCATCACTGTATTGATTGATTGATTGAAGAATGTATTAGACGGTTGCATAGGAAAAAAGCACAGTTTCATGACTGTACAAATCACTGGTACAAGGTCAACTAAAAGGAGATCCTAGTAAGCTTTTCGGCTTATTTACACAGGAACCACTTCATGTATCTCATATAACATTGAAAGACAGACGGATAGAACACAGTACTTTGCATACAGTAGGATAACGTCAATCAGAAAATCAGAAAAATTAAGAATAAAAGGAAAATAAAAAATAAAGAAAACAGAAGAAGCAGAATATTTATAGTGGAAATGGGGAGGTGAGTATGGGCTTAGTCTATTTACAAGTTTCGAGTAGCAGCTAGTAGAGCTTCCATCGGAGTCTCCAATCTTTCCGGTTCTCCATACACCCGGCCAGCTCCGAAGAGCTTTCAGCTCCTGCATCCTTCTTCAGGACGTCCACGTACTGATAATATTTGTAATTCATCCTTATCACCTCAGTTTCAACAGTTCGATCTGCTATACGTGGTGAAACGAACCTAAGTTGCACTTTGCTGCATTCGATACACACCAAATCTCTTCATCAAAAAATAGCCAATCTACAAGCTCACAACGCAACGTACCACAATGCTGTCTTCTGAGATTGCAGAACAGTTATTTTTGATGAAGGTTTTACCCAGAGTGGGGGACGTTATTTTAAGTTGGAACAGATATTGATACGTTTTCCTCGTGACTTACAGTACAGTATCTTAGGGAAGAATATTCACAACATACCATAATATGACATACTGTGAATGTAAGTAACAATGTAAATCAGGGGTGCAATGGATACAGTTTGAGAACCATCACTGTCTAAGCCTTTCTGCCCTAACGGCAGACATTTCACTCACATCGTATGTAAGGAAGTGTTGACTAAGAGGACTGTGTTTTAATTCCAGGGCTGCCAAGTCTCACCCTTTAAGATTGAGAGTACTCAACCTCTTCTTACGTCACACTCGCCATTTCACACGCTCATTTACAGGTTACTAGTGAGTCACACTAGTAATGACTAAATTGGGAAGAAAAGGTGTTAAAAAAAACCCTGATTGGTCCAGCAGTTTGCCACATTTAGCTCACAGCGCGCACACACAGACAGACAGACATGGGGCGAAAATATAATAGAATATTGTAAGTTTCATTCACAATGTGATGTTAGATACAAAGCCACACATTCAACATAAAAGTGACCGGTTTTCGAGGTACAATCCAATAACAACACAGATGTGTCCATTAGTGGATTGTTGATTTTTCTCTCCCTCTCTCTCTCTCTCTCCCCCCACCCCACCCAGTGGCCCAGCTGGATGTCGTGGGGTTCAACGTGATGAAGAAGTTCATCTACGCGGTGGAGACGCGAGGTACACCATGTTGTTTACACCTCTCTGCCGGCTAATTTTAGGCCTTAGTGTTCCCGCTGCACTTACCGCTGCATTCGTACAGTAGAAACCGTGTGCTGTCATTTAAAACCTAAATAACTGTGTGTGTGTGTGTGTGTGTGTGTGTGTGTGTGTGTGTGTGTGTGTGTGTGTGTGTGTGTGTGTGTGTGTGTGTGTGTGTGTGTGTGTGTGTGTGTGTGTGTGTGTGTGTGTGTGTGTGTGTGTGTGTGTGTGTAATTACCCCTCCCCTCCCCGGTGTTATACAATTTGACTCACCTGTGATGAACCGTCCGTTGCCTCATGTCCATTAGAGCATTGTGTAAAAAGGGAATCCTTTCCCCCTGCCTGTTGACAGTGAGGAGCAGGGCAGGAATATCAGGGAGGCCATGAAGGCCATGGCCGTCGTTGCCCCTCAGTTTTGGCCTTGTTCCCCTCAAACCAATGGCATGACCTGAGGCCACAGTGGCCTCAGACCGGGGACACTATATTGTGTATCATTATTTTATGCTTTAACTATTGAAAAATAGCAGATGTACAAGCTCACAGCGCGGCACCGAGTGCCGCGCTGCGAGCTTGTAGATCTGCTATTTTAGAAAAATCTTGAAAATTAGAATTTTGACCCGATTCTATAAGTGTCTTTTGAATCCTTCTAAGATTTTTTGAAAAACCTCTGTTTCTATGTCAGCAATCGGTCATTTTCACTTAACAGGAGCTCAGTTAGTCTGTTCTTGAGAGACTACTATGTCAGTGGTTCTCAAACCTTTTCATGTGAAGGACCCCCAAAATTATATTTATTTGGCCACGGAACGCCATTCAACATATTTAGTTCCAGGGACCACCCAGAAGCAAAATTTGAGTTACAAACGTTCGCTTTGAAGATACATATATTCAAAGATTTGCACACATTTTTACGACTTTTTCAAAAATAGCAGACCTACAAGCTCGCAGCGCGGCACTCGCTGTGAGCTTGTATATCTTCTATTTTTCACTGGTTAAAGCATTCAATAATTCTAGGCCTAAATGGGTTAATACCCCAGCTGACTGTACCACTTTCTCCTCAGTCTCTGTCTTGCCAATGTAGACACCAGTGTCTTTCTAGTCATGTAGACACCAATGTATTTTGTTGAGTCCACATTTTTAAACTAATCCAGTATTTTTGATTGGTGCAGGGCTGAGCATGGATCAGATTGTAAATACAAATGTATTTATTTCACAGCAGATAGTCTACATATTACATTTAAAATCATCCTTGACCCTTAAATTTAATTAATTCTTTCAATGGACCAAAATCTTGTTTTATTTCATGGCCTTCCTGCCCTGGCA
>NC_137826.1:6052004-6119504 GCF_963921795.1 Nannobrachium achirus | reverse complement strand
ATCGTAATGGCTGATTTTACACTTGGTTGCGTGCTGAAAATAGCCGATCTACAAGCTCACAACGTTGTGAGCTTGTAGATCTGCCATTTTCAGCATGCAAAACCTGAGAGCAACCAAACATAAAATGACTCTCTTCTCCACTAGTCCCTCCCGTTTTAGTCTAGTTTTTATTTTGTTGACGATATTGTCAATAATATTTAGTCTTAGTTTTAGTCATCACAGCTTAGATTTTATTTAGTTTTTATTTAGTTTTCGTCAGTGAAAAAAACGCAGTCGACCAAAAAAAATTTTCATAGTTTTAGTTGACGAAATCAACACTCTCTGACAGCCTCCCCTCCAGATCACACGGAAGAAAGACACTACACCTGGGGTCTTCAACGTTTTCAGGCCAAGGACCCCTTAGCAGAGAGAGATGAAGCAGGGACCCCCTCTACATATTGTATAAATGTGTGATGGAGATTCTCATCGATTTCATAGATAGATTCATAGACTTGTTTGACACTTATCCACTTAAAATCATCCATCGTCGATACTTAGTAAACTTGACCTTTCACTCTGTACTTGGTCTGCTCTTTTTTTACCTCTACACCAAACCTATTTGCCAAAAATAGCCGATCCACAAGCTCTCAACGCCTCTGCGAGGCGTTGAGAGCTTGTAGATCTGCTATTTTTGACTGAAGTTCTCCTCCGAGTATAGGGATGCGAGGGTTCAATTGTTAATTTAAAATAATTACCCCCCCCCCCCCCCCCCCCCCCTCCTGCATTCACTCTGAGGACCCCCTAGGGGTCCCGGACCCCCATGTTGAAGACCCCTGCACTACTTACTCTACAGTACAGCAGTGGTTCTCAACCTGTGGGTCGGGACCAGTGAGTGTGTTGTCTGACCAGCCTCCCCGCATCACAGCAGTGGTGGAAAGTAACTATGCTCATTTTACTCAAGTACTGTACTTAAAGGTCTTATGACGTCAAATTCTCATTTCTTTCAACATTAGTTATACTATGTAACTTTTTTTATAAAACAAATCTTAAAGTTGTCCTAACTATTAAATCGCTAAAGTTTTAGAACACCCACTCCGTTAATTTCAGCCCCTAAAGCCTTCTGTAAATATGTTTTCTATGATCCTGGCCGGGGTCCAGATTTCGCGGCAAAATTACGTCATCTGCATCATCTGTATACGTTGTGTATACGTTGGCCAATCACATCGCGGATCATACACACATGATACACTACCGGCCAATCACAGTGTGTCTTGCCGTCTCTTCAGGAAGTAGCCTCCCTCAGCAACAGTGTTTACGATGGAGAAGGATTCTTGCCTCTTACTCCCCAAATCCTGGTCAGAAAATTACGTTCTACCCCTCTACGGATTCGTATCGGTCGTGGTGGTTTGCGGCCCCGCTCCGGTGGTCCGCGGCAACTCCGGGCGAAAAACGGACGAAAAAAGCAATACCGCTACTGACCACTAGCTGAGCAACTTACACAGTATAGCTTTAAGTGGTTTTTCTGTAATCTGCAGTTTTTTGAATATTTAGGTTCAGAAAAGTGAGTTCATTGGCCTCTGGACGAACGCATCATCGTCCAGGGGAGGGTGTGGTTGTATCACCTCTGCTGTTACTTTACACTGTGTTTGTATCGTTCCAATGCACAATTTTGACCATTTACCACTTTAGTGGTTGTGGTTCGGGCGGCGATTAGCAGGAAAGTTGCTGAACTACGACACCTACAGGAATCTAGGTATATTACATTTGGCAAGTCAAAATGCAACAGAACACAGAGAGAGAAATAATCCTGCCATGGCTCACTGGAGTGGAGTTTTCAGGACCAGGACAAAATGATTGGTAAAAACAGTCATAATTGCTCTAAGTACAGTTATTTTTTGTTTGTTTTTTTTACTTTACCTGAGCATTTCCAATCTTCAGTATTTTTTACTTATACTCCACTACATCATATGACAAATATTGTACTTTTTTCTCCACTACAATTATTTGAAAACTTTAGTTAAAGAAAATGTACACGTTAACAACCAAACGCACCTTTTTGCTTGTGTATAAAAGCTTCCACGTAATGGCATGAATCATGATTACACAACGCAGACCCTATCAGGACACCTTGCTTCATCCATTGGATACTGTAGGTACAGTGTTGTGCAGAGCCTCATCTGAAAGGACAGCATGAGATAAGTAGTAAAAAGCTTATATCATTGCTTTGTTAGTCGACGTTTCCATCCTGCTGGATCTTCTGCAGGAATTTGAGGATTTAGGAAGAGATAACGCACATCATTTGAATGAATAACATGAAGACTTCAGAGAGAGAGAGAGAGAGAGCGAGAGAGAGATCCTTAATACAGGTCTGTAACTCCGAGAGGGTACAAATTAGGGCATTAACCAAATATTCGAATATCAAAGTCACTATTCGACGTTGTTCACTGAAGTCGAATATTCGCTTATTTTTATTTATTTGTAGTTTTCTCTTTTAAAAATATATAGTTTATAAAGCTTGGCTAGATAGGAAGCCATACGAATGAGTTGTTAATGCCCCTGGTGGATGAATTTGTTAATGCTCTATACCAGGGCTTCTCAAACCTTTTTAGGCTGTGACCCCCAAAATAAACATATTTTAACTGGGGACCCCCACCCTGACAAGCACTTGGAATTGTAGGTATTAATGTGACTCGGTTCCACAGATAAATATTGTGAAAATAGCAGATCTACATGCTCACAACGCCTCGCAACGCGAGGCGTTGTGAGAATGTAGATCGGCTATTTTCACAATGTTTGCCTCTTGCTTACTTAATAGTTGACAGTTTGGCCAGTCCTGTAGAATATTCGACTATTCGAATTCGAATACTTTGAGGTCGAATAATTCGAATTCTAAAAATCACTATTCGTGAATGCCCTAGTACAAATGGAACCAAACTGACTCTTATGGGTCTGTACAGTAACTCTCTGAGTTGTACAAGTGGAACCAACTTAACCCATAACCCATGAAGTGCCATGCATTTATTTTCTAGATAGTCAGTGAGCCATGTCAACATACATTTTAATGACTCGCCATCAAACATTCTGACATATTTTGATTGGCAGGACATTTTTGCCCATATATGGAGGAAGACAGCCCATATCTGTGTGGCTGGTTCAGACAGGGACCTCCATGTATGGGCATAAAAGGGATTGTATGTATGATGTCAGATGTGATAACCATCATAGGATTTTCACATAACGAATAATTGAGTAAGCATGTTTGGGGTCTCACACAGCATATCTCCATGGATCTCCATCATGGGTACCAGGGGTCTCTATATATGGGTAACTGGTCTGATGAACATCACTGGCCAGATGGCCAAGACATGGCGCGACCTCGCCCTAAAGGGCGAGGTCGCATGGCGCCCTGAGGCGTCTTACTAGTAACTATCATTAGACTCGAGCAATAACTCACCTATATCCCCAACTCCCTCCCCAGTCAGAGAGTTTTAATGAATGTAGAATTATGTGCAGGGTTTTATTTGCTCTAAATTAGGTTACTTCTAAAAAAAAATATATATATATATTTTAAACCAAAAACCATCTCTCTTCGCCCTCAATGTTGGCTCCAGTGCCTAAGGTTGCCTACCCCTGTTTTACAGTGTATCAAATGGGGATCCACCTGTGGCCTGATAATCAAGCTGGGGGTCCTTGGAATGAACCAGGTTGAGAACAGGGGCATAGTTCCGCCGATTTAAAATGAGCCCAATAAGGAAACTAAAACTTCCTATGATTGGCCGCTAGTTGCGCTGTTTCCCCCCCCGGCCGATCGCAAAAAGAATTGTTCTCCATTGGACCCCATTCATTTCCCCCTTTCGTTTTCTAACCTTAATTAACACTTTCATACATACTTTATGGTTCCTATCGCTCGTTAAAAATTGCCTTTCAATCACGATGATATGCGTTTTGTGAAAATAAGGTCCCATTTATGTTAAAATTGATGATAAAGTTTCGGGGGGCGTGGCCAACTAAACTGATACCAGCCGGCTGTGTTCTTCTTCGTGTGCTGTATTTCGGGAGGCTCCGACCACATTCTCCCATGTATCCCTGCGGTTGCATGTGACCGTTGGCAGCCAATAGCATCCTCTGGTGCCTTTACAATCTATGATGGCAACACCCATGCCAAGGACCCATATTGTGTCATTTTACGCTGCATAGAAACCAATGGCTTCGCTTTGTCCTTATCTTTTATACAGTCTATGGTTGAGAATGGCTGCTGTAAGGACAAAAGGAGGTCCCATGCATGCATGTCAGCCTGCTGTGCTGTGCTGTGCTGTGCCATTGGTTTTTCATGTGGCACACATGTTGTGACCGGTCTGCACTGAAATACTAACGCCATGTAGCCTGTGTTCATTCACTCCACTAAAAAACATGTAACTTTCACGTTGCAATGATTTTACTTCACTGATGTGATAAACGCATTGACTGGTCATCCCCGTTTAATGTTGTTAATTCATTCATTTAGCAAAATGTGGCCAAGAGTCAAGTAGTCAATTTATAAAGCACACAACCAAAGTGCTGCACAGCATGAATATTGCAACACATGAAGGTTAAAACATCAAGGAAAAAGCATTGAATACAGAAACTCCAAAAAAAGCATCAAATATGCAAATCCATAACGGGACGATAGCTGAGGTCCAACCATTTATCCAAGACAGGATTTTTTTTTAAAGGCCAGGAGAACAAGTGTGTTTTGAGAGAGATTCTGTTTTGCACCGCTGCACAACTTGCGTGCGTGCGTGCGTGCGTGCGTGCGTGCGTGCGTGCGTGCATCATATATGTGTTTGTTTATTGCGAGACACAGGAAGGCGTAGGCAGCAGGAAACCACATCACGAGACACAGTTGATGTTATCTTCATTATTTATATATTGCCAATTTTGTCAACAAAATAAAAACTAGACTAAAACGTTAGGGAGGGACTAGTGGAGAAGAGAGTCATTTTATGTTTGGTTGCTCTCAGGTGTTGCGCGCTGAAAATAGCCGATCTACAAGCTCACAACGCATCACAGCGATGCGAGCTTGTAGATCTGCTATTTTCAGCACGCAACGAAGTGTAAAATCAGTCATTACGATGCCACCAAGGCCTGACAAAAATACATCTTATGATATTTAGTCGACCAAAATTAGACTAAAACTAAAACTGTTCGGGTGACTAAATTATGACTAAAACTAAAAGACATTTTTATTCAAAAGACTATGACTAAAAACGAAATCAAAATGTGCTGTCAAAAAAAGCACTGATTCTGAGATGCGGGGTGGGCTTGCTTTGAGGAAGCACTGGTCTTATAGCGTACGCTGGTCCTCCAGACTGGCCTGGTGTTTATATGAAGCCAGGCTGACAGCCGGAAGGAAGTCCAGGAAATGACCCCTGTGTCTCTGGCAACACCACCAGGAAATGACTGCTCTACTGTATATGAGAGAGAAGGGGGGAGAGAGAGAGAGAGAATGTTGATGCCCTCAGAGGCGTAATAGTGGGTGGCAAAAATAGGTTGCCCGGTTTCTAAAACAGTGAAAATAGTGGATCTACAGGCTCTCAACGCGTCGCGAGAGCCTGTAGATCCACTGTTTTCACCATGTGTTTGGTGGCCGAAAAGAGAACATGTTTGAAAATATTTCCCTATATGACATTCCCCCAAAAATATGGATGCCACGTTGAAAGTGGTTAATGAATGAATGGTTGCATAACAATAAAAGGCTTGTCTAAATTATGACGCGTGTCCCATGTAGCTGGACGGGCATCGCTTGTGATGAAATCAGATGAATCTTGGAGGACAATAATAATATTATTGTGAATTGTATGAATATTATTCATAACATAACTGAATTTCAGGTTAAAGCAGTAGTTCACCCCCAAAATGACTTTTTTTTCTATTGATTACTCATGCCATGGAGAGTAGAGTTCAATAATATTTTTTGTTTTTTGTCCCGTTGATTCCAGATGGGGACCCGTTTCGAAACGGGTCTCCATCCGGAACGAATGGGGGTAAATTTATTATCACATTTTTGTCTTAGGAATGCGACAAAAAACTAAAAATATTATTGAACTCTACTCTCCATGGCATGAGTAATCAATAGAAAAAAAGTCATTTTGGGGGTGAACTACTCCTTTAAACGTGAACACTAGGTGGCGGCCATTGCCATCCCCTGATGACCCAAATGGATGGGGGAAGTCCCTTTTTTGCAGGTCTTTCAGTCCGAGTGTGTCAAAAAAGCACCTCGGTTAAGGTGGAGGCGACGGAGGCGCGCCGTCTCAGGCGACCTTGAGCCACGTGAGACACGGTCGAGCGAGTGGTAGCGAGCGAGTCGCCGTGTCGAGCGCTGCCAAGGTCGAATGAGCCGACTCAGCGCCGCTAGAAGTTGTAAACCAGGAGGACCAGAATAGTAAATATTCGTCCCTTTTTCGGCACCTCCGCACGGCCAATCACAAGCTTCCGCGGGCGGGTCTTGCCTTAATCGAGGTGCTTTTTTGATCCACACGGGACTGAAAGTCCCCATCGATTTTGGGGATTTTGGGATGGCAATGAGTACAGTATACTCTCTATACCAAGGGTCTTCAACGTTTTCAGGCCAAGGACCTGAGAGAGAGAGATGAAGCAGGGACCCCCTCTACATGTTGTATGAATGGGTTGTCGAATTTTCATCGACTTGTTTGACAGCACTGTCATCAGTCTATGTTGGATTCTAATGTATTTTTTTCTTCAGACATTTAGCCACTTCAATTTCAATCGTCAATACGTAGTTAACTTGACCTTTCACTCTGTACTTGGTCTGCTCTTTTTGACCTCTACACCAAACCTCTTTGCTGAAAACAGCCGATCTACAAGCTCTCAACGCCTCGCAGCGCGAGGCGTTGAGAGCTTGTAGATCTGCTGTTTTTGGCTAAAGTTCTCCTCAGAATAGGGATGCGAGGGTCCAAAGCTTTCAATTGAAAATAATTATGCTATCACACAAGGATTTGGTGGCTCCCTTGTAGTAACTCTTGAGGACCCCCTGGGGGTCCCGGGCCCCCTGTTGAAGACCTCTTCTGTTGAAGACCTCTTCTCTATACTCAAGTATTGTAGTGTGCGTGCGTGCATTCTTGGGGAATAGGAGAAGGCCGTGGATGGCCCTGTGTTACTGTAACGTTCAGCCCACCCACCCTCTCTCCCTGCTGAAAATGTATGTTTAACACTAACGCTGTGTTTGGTTTACCCAAACTATGTGTACTCTCTACCAGAGTGGAGTGAACTGCCAGGGTTTTACTGTGTGTGTGTGTGTGTGTGTGTGCGTGTGCGTGTGCGTGCGTGTGTGTGTGTGTGTGTGTGTGTTAGGGATGGGACGATAAGCGATATTATCGTTTATCGCGATAAAAAACACTCACAATAATCGCATCGTGGAGATTTAATTTATCGTGATATCGTCCTCCGTCATGCACTGGGATCAATTCACCTTTTATCTGCCGAGCTGCATATCCGGTAACATTTAAACCCTCTATAATTGGTAAAAGGTACTTATACATACTTGATTCCGTCTTTTTTTCACTCTCTCTCTATCAAATGTCTTTGCCAAAAAATAGCCGATCTACAAGCTTGTAGATCAGCTATTTTTTGGCCAATGTTCCGCCCCAGAATAATGGATTTTGATTATCGTGATAATATCGTAAATCGCGATTTCTTTTGTCACAATAATCGTGATATGAAACTTTCATATCGTCCCATCCCTAGTGTGTGTGTGTGTGTGTGTGTGTGTGTGTGTGTGTGTGTGTGTGTGTGTGTGTGTGTGTGTGTGTGTGTGTGTGTGTGCGCGCGCGCTGGGAACCTCCATCCATCATCCCCTCTCTGCTGCTCACTTGACAGCTTAGCTTGTGTGTGCATGCGTGGGTGTGTGCGCGCATGCATTTTACATTTACATTTTTTGCTTAGTGTCAGGATTAGGACCTTTAGAGGTTAGTCTTACGGGTTGTAATTAACAGTTACTTATAGTTGCGTGACATTGTCATGAACAGAGAAATAGAAGATCAAGTATATCTGCTAGTTTTTGGCTTTTAGGTGTATATGGCAAATATGACATTCATAAAAGAACCGTCTTAAAACACTGACATCCTCACAAGTATATTAATACAAACGCGCGCGTGCGTGTGTGTGTGTGTGTGTGTGGCAGAGGGTGGGGTGAAACGAGGACAACGTCCTCGGCTGAACTTTTCCCTCCATTTTTTTTGTACCTCCTCTCCTCTCCTCTCCTCTCCCCTCGCTCCTCCTCTGTTCCTCCCACTTCTCTCCCCTCCTTCCTTTTTTTGTCCGCCTGCTTCCTCCCGTCATGCGCCGCCACACTGTGTTTGAGAGAGAGAGAGAGAGAGTGAGAGAGAGAGAGAGAGAGAGAGAGAGAGAGAGAAAAAGAGAGGAGCGAGAGAGGGGTGGATTTAGTATCTCCTCTCCATCGAGTAGAAAGCTTGTATGTTCGTTTTCAGGATATGGGAAAAAAAAGGGAACCGTGTTCCAATGGACTCCATTGTAGTTATTATATTATCACAAAAGTTCTTGTTGATACTTTCTATCGGTTAAATATTTATACAAAAACACACTTTCACTTACATAATCCTTTTCCGAAAATAGCCTCTACAGCAGTGTTCCTCAAACATTCAAATGTCAAGGTCATTTGGCTCCATTTGTACACTGTGAGAGTTACAGACTTGTATGGGTCAATTTAGACCTAAAGCGGGGGTCAGCAACCCGTGGCTCTAGAGCCGCATGCGGCTCTTTAGCGCCACCCTAGTGGCTCCCTGGAGCTTATTCAAAAATGTATGAAAATGGAAAAAAAAAATATTTTTTGTTTTAACGATTTTTTTATCATCACTGTCAGGCAGAAACCTTGTATCTCCAAATTTTTTTTTTTTTTTTTTCGCAAAGTGAAGCCCTGCTTCATCATACAAGACTGACGCACAAAAGTAGTGAAAACAGCAGATCTACAAGCACACAACGCCTCGCACCGCGAGGCGTTGTGTGCTTGTAAATCGGCTGTTTTCACTAGTTTAGTTAATTTTATGATAAATACAAAACAAAGTTTTGAACATACAAGGTTTCCACCCGACAACAACGATATATAAGGCTTTTATAATTTTTTGCGGCTCCAAACAGATTTGTTTTGGTTTTTTTTGGTCCAATATGGCTCTTTCAACATTTTGGGTTGCCGACCCCTGACCTAAAGGAACCCACAGAGTCCCTGGAATCCACTTTGAGAACCACTGATCTACAGCACGTTCTGCTGTACAACCTATCACATGGTGAAGCGTGGTAGTAGAGCTTGCAGATCCACTTTTCATCACTGGCTTCAAATTGAAAACCATCGAGAGCCAGCAGATCTACGAGCTCAGCGCTTTGAAGCTTGCAGATCTACTACTTTTAATGCTTTCGTGTGACGCTGTAGCGTGATCAAGTAGGTCGTTAACCCATTTAGGCCTGAACACATTATGACGCAATATTTTATGCTTTAAAGGTAAAAAAAATAGCAGATATACAAGCTCACAGCGCGGCACCGAGTGCCGCGCTGCGAGCTTGTAGATCTGCTATTTTTGGAAAATAAATTTACCCGATTCTATAAGTGTCTTTTGAATCCTTCTAAGATTTTTGGAAAAAACCTAGGTTTCTATGTCAGCAATCTGGCCAGCCATCGTCAAAGAAAAGGTCCTTTTCACTTAACTGGAGCTCAGTTAGTCTGTTCTTGAGAGACTACTATGTCAGTGGTGCTCAAACCTTTTCATGTGAAGGACCCCCAAAATGATAAAAAAAAAAAAAGCAGATCTACAAGCTCACAGCGCGGCACCGAGTGCCGTGCTGTGAGCTTGTAGATCTGCTATTTTTTTCACTGGTTAAAGCATTCAATAATCGGGAAAAAAAACCAAAAGTTAAAATATGGAGATAAGAGGTTTCTGCCCGACAGCGACAATATGATGTATGAAGTACAGTATGCACCAACAGGAAGACACGCGCACACACACACGCGCGAAAGAAATTGTCCGCCGTCATCTTTCAGCTCATCTGTTTTCCTCATTACTCTATCCCTTATCTTTTTATTAGGTCTGTCTCTGTCTCTCTCTCACACACCCACGCACATGCATGCAGGCGTGCGCGCGCGCGCGCACGCACGCACGCGCGCGCGCGCGCACGCACGCACGCACGCACGCACGCACGCACGCACGCACGCACGCACGCACGCACGCACGCACGCACGCACGCACGCACGCACGCACGCACACACACACACACACACACACACACACACACACACACACACACACACACACACACACACACACACACACACACACACACACACACGTGTGCATACGCTCACACAGTGTCTGCCTGCCTGTCTGTCGCTGAGTGTCTCTCTCTCTCTCTGGCTAAATATTTTCCATCCAACCAGTTTCTTTTTTTCTTCGATGGGATCAGCTGCCTTTTTTTTATGTTCTCGGGTTTCATTTAGCATTGTTATTTTTATACATGCTGAGACGACCCCTTGTTTGCGTGACATTTGCAAAAGCCTCTGTCCAGTACTTTATGAGACGGTGTTGTTGCAGCAGACAAAGACGGTGTACTTTATTATGACAGGGTTTCTCAGAGTGGGTGCCCGGGACCCGAGTCTAAGGGTGCCGCCGAATACTTATTATTTGGAATGAATCAAAATCACTTCAGTTAAACCACGTAGACCTTTTATGCTGAGTAAAACGGACTTGAGTTTTACTTTCCTTGGTGCGTTCTTCTTCAATCTACCCTAAATCTCTTCACCAAAAATAGTCGATCTAGAAGCTCACCACGCATCATGTTGTGACACATTGTGAGGTTATTTACAGGGGAGCCCCGAGACCAAGAGGCTTGAGAAGCTATAGATGGTGTGTAAGCAGCAGACAAAGACAGGAAGCAAGGAGAGGAAATGGTATCACTAAGGGTGGAGAGCAGATCTCAGATTATTTTATGCTTTAGCTATTTTTCAGTAGATATACAAACATTTTTGCAACATAATTTTTTTTTTTAAATAAAAAAACTTCTACTCCGGAACAAAACATTTTCAAATGGGGGTCCACGGCCAAATACAATTAAATTTGGCGGTCCTTGGCATAAAAAGCTTTAAGAAGCACTATACACCGTACACCTACAACTTACTGTCCACACCTACACACTGTTACAGAGAGTAGGGGAGCTATTTCTTGTGTGTGTGTGTGTGTGTGTGTGTGTGTGTGTGTGTGTGTGTGTGTGTGTGTGTGTGTGTGTGTGTGTGTGTGTGTGTGTGTGTGTGTGTGTGTGTGTGTGTGTGTGTGTGTGTGTGTGTGTGTGTGTGTGAGAGAGTGGGTGGTTGTGGGCGGCATCGTACATGCATGCATGTGAGTGTGGGCTCGTGCACCATCAGTGGTTCTCAAACTGTTCTGTGGAACTCTAGCTGTGTTTTACCAGACCAAGGTGGCAATGACCACATCCTGCTGATCTCTCAAGAACAGATTCCGAGCTGTGCCGCTGCAAATTCAAAGGAAAGTGATTTTTTCCCCCGTTCTTTTTTTTTTGGTTCTTTTTTTCGACGAGTTCCCAGATTGACATCCTGCAAACACGACAGAGGAGGAAGTCTCCCTGTGCCCTTTCATGCCAACCTTTTAACATCTTCAAAAACAATCATACGTTTATTTTAAGCTGTAGCAGAAATCAAAACGAGTCTCTCCAGTACCCCTTGTAATGTGTGGTTTTAATAATGTAGCAATGGTATTTATGTAACGTTGCTGTCTTTGTGCAGAAACCTCTTATCATCATATTCTAACTTTTTGTGTTTTTCCCTAAATCAACTCCCTACTTGATCACACTACGGCGTCACACAAAAGCATCAAAATTAGCAGATCTACAAGCTCGAAGCGTGGCGCAAAAATCTGGTACCTTTGATACATTATGTTTATGTTTTCTTCTTCGCAACCCATTTTTCACCCGGTGTCAATTATCTAATGTAATCCTGTGCTCTGCTCTCCCTCTGCCAACCTGAGGAGACAACGGACTGACCTCATGCTTTCCTCTATGCATGAGGAGTCCAAGCCGTTTCTTTTCACCTGACAGGGGGAGATTCCCCCGCCCCGGTTGGCCAGGGGGAGGGAGGCATTATAGAGACCATGATTACTGCATGTTTTGTGTGAGGGTATCTACCATAGGAGACATGGGGAGAACATGCATTTTTTTTTTAAACCTTCAAAAGTAACAGATTTGGATATGCAGCATGAGGTTACCACTCGACAGAGATGATTTTCCTTCGGCTGAATTTCTGAACATTCTGTCAAAGATTTGCGCGCTATGACCAAACCAGTGAGAATGAGGTGTGTTTGTTGGTGACGGAGTGACAAGTGGACTGGTGATAAGGTGACACATGGAGCGGTGGTGGCTGTGTAGCGTCATGTTGTAGTCAGGGACGTGCTGGGCCCCTGATTCAGCCCGGGAAAAAGAGTTGGAGAGGCCCTCATTGCGTGCTATAGAGAGAGAGATCTCTCTATAGAGCTGCTGCTGCTACTCAAAGATTTGCCATTTCAGATCATGACAAGTGACAAGCCAGTGGGCCAATTACATGAGTTATATTTTGTCGTTGTCGGGTGGAAACCTTGTATGTCCAAAACCGTTTGTTTTGTATTTATCATTTTAAAAAGAAATTAAACTAGTGAAAACAGCCGATCTACAAGCACACAACGCCTCGCACCGCGAGGCGTTGTGTGCTTGTAGATCTGCTGTTTTCACTACTTTTGTGCAACGGCCTTATATGATGAAGCAGGGCTTTGCTTTGCGAAAAAATTTATACATTTGAAACTTGGAGTTACGAGGTTTCTGCCCGACAGTGACGATTTACTTTGTTGGCCGCACAGCCCCCAAAATGGAACGAAGGCCGACATTCTATTTGTATTTTTTTCGTAATGGCCGGCCTGGACCGGCCGGGAATGAACCAGCCGTTCGGGAGTTGTCCCGCTTTTCCCAATGGCCAGCACGTCCCTGGCTGTAGTTGACACAGATGGATGTGGGATGGCAGGCGGCCATGATGATTGGTTAAATCACTCTGTTTGCTTGGCCCCGCCCCACCGCTACCAACTGCTCTGTTGGCTCAACACGCAGACCGGTGTGTGCGTGTGTGTGTGTGTGTGCACGTCAGCATGCGCGCGTTCGTGCCTGAATGCATGTATGAGTTTTAACTTAATGGCTGATGTGTGTTTGTGTGAAACTGTGCATGCATGTGGGTAATTCTTGCTATTTCTATGTGTCATTATTTCGACTAAAGGTCTTTGCACACAGGCGCGTTTATCCGCATGGATAAAACTGAACATTTTTTTTTAAAAAGAAAACAATGATTCTCTACGACCTCATGCACACCGGATCCGAATTAGCCGTGCGCCGAGTGGCTGCGGCCGTGCGTTTTTTTCTCGATCGAACCCAGTTCGATTTGTGCGTCTTGTCGCATGCGGTAAAAAACTCATCACTCCTTTTATGACTCCTTTTGGGATCCGCAGCGCCGATTCCGCACAGCATTGCACACCAAATCCAGTGCGTTTTATTCATGCAGCAAACGAAAAAAACGCAACTGTCCTGTGTGCAAAGGGCTTTAGGGTTAGGTTTTAGGGTTAGGTTTAGGCATAGTTTTACTGAGGTTTGGGTTAGGTTTAGGCATAGTTTTACTGAGGTTAGGGTTAGGGTTAGGGTTAGGCAGGTTAGCTTTTCACCAGGTTAACATTCACCCGCGTTGAACAAATGGAACGTCGGGAAACAAATGTTATGTCGCAATAACAACACGCTTCCCATGCATGTTGTAAATTGTCAAACAAGCTTAACCCTCTAAGGCCCACGGTTGTAATATTACAATGTTTGTATTTTATCCAAAAAAAGGTTTAAATCATTTTATTTTAGCTCCCCCTACCACCTAAACATCACCATTGGATTCTATTGTTTAGTTACAATGCCATTGGCCACAATATTTGCATATAAATACCCCCCACAGGGGCTGACATTCACACCCGCCACACCCGCTGACATTCCAGAGTTTTGACGAACAACATCTCACTTTTTCATGGAAGCTATTCCTCACAAAAACATAAGTAAAATGCCTGTACTATTTTTTTTGGTGATCATTAGAATGTCTAGAACATGTACATATGTTATTATTGTGAAAAATATCCCCCATATGTAAATTAGAGCATGATTTATGATTTTTGATTTATGTCTATAAAACCTTACAAAAAATTTTTTTTTAAACAAACATTACATTTTCCTCTTAATAGGACTCCTACAACACCATCTGATTTTTTTCAATTTTTTATTTCAAGTATTTCTATATTCGGGCCTTAGAGGGTTAAAGGGGAAGACCACCCATTTACAATATTGAACTATGTCATTAATATACCTTAGAGGAGTTGTGTGGAAATAAAATAAAAAGTTCCCCCTCTTCTGTGTTGCCTAGAACTGGAGGATTGATTTTGGGGTTTGTATTGCAAATCTCAACTTGATGACATCACACATTGTACTTTACAATACAAACCCCAAAATCAATCCTCCAGTTCTAGGCAACACAGAAGGGGGGGAACTTTTTTTGTATTTCCACACAACTCCTCTAAGTTATATTAATGACATAGTTCAATATTGAAAATGAGTGGTCTTCCCCTTTAAGTGTGTAAGTGTGTATTTTGACAAGGGGATTTTTTGTTCTTATGTGGTGTGTGTTTTTTGTGTTCTTGGGGTGGTTCTGACTTGCATACAAGGAAATGTGTGGGTGTGTGCGCGCACGTGTGTGGTTTAAATTGGCATACATACAGCCTGGTTTGTGTTTTTTGTGTTCATGAGTGTGGTTTTGACTCACATGGAAGTGTGTGTTCGTAAGAGGTAGAAAGCAGAGAACATACAGGCTGTGCGTGCGTGCGTGCGTGCGTGCGTGCGTGCGTGCGTGCGCATAAAGGAGAAGGAAGTGTGGGACAGCACAGAATGCATTAGTGAGATAGACTCTTGATAATTATTGTGTTCAGCTGTGTATGCCATGGTTATTTGAGGTTGCAAGAGAGTGTGTGTGTGTGTAATGTACAATCATTTGTGCATGATTGTGTCCTTGTGTTTTGGTGTGTGCGTGTGTGCGTGTGTGCGTGTGTGCGTGTGTGTGCGTGTGTGCGTGTGTGCGTGCGTGCGTGCGTGCGTGCGTGCGTGCGTGCGTGTGTGCACGTGAGCGCACTTGGGCCCTATAGAGGGTATGCGCGTGACATCACTGTTGCTGGAAGTTAGTTTATGTGGGAACACGCCTACTGAGTGGCAAAACACTAATTTCTGCCATTGACAGCCCATACATCCGAACAGAAAAGTCCTATCTGATTGTATTAAACAAAGTTAACTCACCAACATTGCGGCTGTACTGAAAGCTTGAATTATCCTCTTTCTATCTGCAAATTTTTTGTTTCATAAAAATCCACCATAGGTATGTTATGAGCTACTTTCTGTCAAGACATTCTGTGCAAGTTTTAATTTTTCCAAGTGTCAGAGTTTGGAAGCACTCGTTTTCAACAACACAACATCCTGCTGCCTCCTGCATTATTTGCAAATTAGAAACAGGTGGTATGCAGGGCCGTTGAGTGATTTGCAACTAGCACTTCCAAACTCCATGCAATGCTCCATGCTGCTCAATGTTTTGCCACTCAGTCTAGATTAGGGGGGCGGGTCCCAGTGGACGTGCATAGTGCATACCCTCTATTTGTAGAATAGGCTCTATGCATATGTGGATATATATGCATATATATGAAGGGTCTGTTCCATTCTGCTCAAACAGAGTCAGGGTGCTGATATTGTGCATGTTGGCTCACTGGAAACACTCTGCTACACCAGCGGGTCTCAAAGTGTCCTTGAGTGGGTTCCAAATGTCCCCATACAGGTGTGTAACTCTGAGAGTGTACAAATGGAAGCAAATTGACCCACAAGGGTCCATTTGATTCCATTTGTTGATTCCATTTGTATAGAGTTATGGGGGTCCTTGAAATTACAGAACCACTGTACAATAAATCAAACAGAGCCTTAATTAGTATCATCAGTAACACCTGTGAAGGAAGTCAAAAGACACCCGGAAGTAGAACAAAATGGCGTATATGCATATAGCCTATTGGGAAACATCCTACTGTACCTACTACCCCATTGCTGATGATGACAAAGACACACACACGCACGCACGCACGCACACACACACACACACACACACACACACACACACACACACACACACACACACACACACACACACACACACACACACACACACACACACACACGCACAGTTACATTACCGCTTTGCATTGTAGTTGCACATTCAGATTTTGAATGTGTGTGTGTGTGTGTGTGTGTGTGTGTGTGTGTGTGTGTGTGTGTGCTTGTGCGTGTGCGTGTCTCCAGAGCTGGACAACCCAGAGTCCAGGGTGACAGAGATCCATTCCATCGTCCACCGGCTGCCTGAGAAGAACAGACAGATGTTGGAACTGCTGACCAAACACCTGGCCAAGTAGGTGGACACACACACACACACACGCACACGCACACGCACACACACACACACACGCACACACACACACACACACACACACACACACACACACACACACACACTCTGAGACCCCAATCTATTATTGTAAAATCAATGTTAATTTAACTAAATGAATTGCAGTGTATTAACTCAGTCGGTGCCATATTTAAAGTGGGACCTCTTATATTGCCGGTTCGCCAACAAAGGGTTAAAAAAATAGCGTGCACGCTGGTGCACACATTCGTGCACAGATCATGCACTATGCATGTGCATGCTTTTCACAGCTTTCAAACAAAAAAATCCGCTTGGAAATCCGTTCAGGCATTCAGGAGAAGGCAGCCCTTATGTTTTCTTCAAATGTAAACAAACATGGCTGTCATGTTTGAAAGATGGGGTTGGTATGGGGGTTAAACATGCAATTTCGCGATCGCTGTTTTAAAAAAAAAAAAAGACGTCCAGAAGACGTCTGGCAGGGAGGTTCATAGTTAAAAAGACGTTTTTATTATAGAAAACGTCTTTTTTGGCAGGGTATGAGTTAAGTATCGAAACTGTTCCTGATTCCACTGGAGAACCCCAAGAGGATATGAGCACATTCTAATAATGAATAATAATGGATTGCATTTTTATAGCGCTTTTCTAAGCGAGTTGAGAACTCAAACGCTTTACAACGGTCCATTCATTCATACATTGGGAGGTGAAGCGGCGAACAGTCAATGCCAGCGTCCTCACTTCCCACATTCACACACCAATGGTGGCAACTGACAAGCTAACACCATTGGATACCAGGGGGTGCCCAAAAGGTAGATCGTAATCTACCAGTAGATCACAAAGGCTGTGCAGGTAGACCACATGACATGCCTCCAAAATATTTGTAATTAAAATCAAATTGACATCTGTCAATTGAGGTGACTTGATTGACATCAAGAAGGGCTTGTCATCTCCCTTCAGGGCTTCTAAATTTAGGCAAATTGAGGGGCAATGCTTTGTTTTCGGAGCATTACAAGAACCTGAGCAATAACCTGAAAACCTACCACTTCAATGCCGAAACCGGAAGTAGGAAGTAGGGAGAGCAAACGCGGCCAACTCGGGAAACTCGGGCTGGGCAAGACGGCAGGCCTATTACAAACTCTGGAAACTCAGGGTTGGCACCATATGTGTTAATCTCTCTCTCTCTCTCTCTCTCTCTCTCTCTGTCTCTCTCTCTCTGTCTCTCTGTGTCTCTCTCTCTCTGTGTCTCTCGTCCCAGTGTGGCCAGCCACCACCATGCCAACCTGATGACGGTGGCCAACCTGGGTGTGGTGTTCGGCCCCACCCTGCTCCGCCCGCAGGAGGAGACGGTGGCGGCCATCATGGACATCAAGTTCCAGAACATCGTGGTGGAGATCCTGGTGGAGAACCATGAGAGGGTACGCTACGCTGTGTGTGTTGCGAGCACACCATTTCTTTATAATTAAATTGCTGTTGATGTCCTCACAAGTATAACAATAACTGCGTGTGTGTGTGTGTGCGTGTGACTGTGTGTGTGTGTACAGATCTTCAGTTCGGTCCCCAGCAGTACAGTAGCCCCTCCGGCCAGTCTGCAGCCCACTCTGATCAGGAGGCCAAGCAGCGCGGAGAGCAAGGCTCCCTCCTGCAGCGAGAGGCCTCTCACCCTCTTCCACACGCCAGTGCACTCCCACAAAGGTGAGACACGCACACACACACACACACACACACACACACACACACACACACACACACACACACACACACACACACACACACACACACACACGTATAGAAGGACAATGGAGGGGCACCGATGACCTAGTTGCGACCGTCAGGTCGCATTTACTACCAAAACCTCCACCGGCTGTCTGTCAGTCAGTCAGTCTGTCCGTCATGTCACACTTTTCCCCAACTCATATCTCCGCCACCGTTGCCCCAAGACATGCCAAACTTTGCACACACACTCCTTGCCTGCCAATCCACAACCTCCACCTCTCACGTCATACGGGCAGCCATAGTTACACCTGGAATGTTGAATCTCCATATATGGAGATAACCTACGCATCACACAAAGTCTGACCTCACCAGCCCATACTTGGGCATGGACGACTTATATCTCCATATACGGAGATGGCCATATATGGAGATACGATGACATCACAGAGTCCACAGCTGATGATGTGGCGTGATGTCATACAATACACAAACAAGCCCTATATAAAGGGGCAATTCTCACCAGGGAAGAGAGCATTCCTAACAATTTTAGAGATAAAGGGTAAGGCAACAACGAAAATAAGGCCCATAGCCTCTGATGCCTTTAAAGAAAAGAAAAAAAAGTTAATAACTAAATATCTAAATAATTCAACACAATTCTACTGCTAATTGTTTAGGGAACACGGTGTGTGGAGGGCTCCTTTCACACCGTTTTCACAAATCACAGCCCATCAAAGATTTTCATTTGCGAGATTTGCAGTTGCTTTTTATTATTGCTTTTTTATTGCACGCACACTCAAACACACAAACGCACACACCAGCACTAGTTCCAGCAGTCTCTCTAGAAGCTGCGTTAGACGTTAGATTAGCGGCCAGGTTTTTATAGTCATTAATCAATGTTCTACTGGTTCCTGCGAGCTTTGCTCTTAAGCTCTTGCGTTTAAGCCCACAGCAGCATCCTTAAAAGGGGAATCATTGCCTCTGTGTAGCAGAGAAGAGTTTTCCTTTTCCCTTTTATTTATCCAGAAAGAGAGAAATAGACTTGGCCAAGATGCTTTGGTGGACAGTACTTCAGTCAAAGTACTGTACTAGATACTCCTCCTGGTCAAATATGGGCAAAGTGGAAGTTGCTCAGTCAAATTTGTACTTGATTTAAAGCAGTCCCACATAGCAAAATAGGTCTGGGCCAGTTATGGCCCACATAAACCACTTACAGTTGGCCCACATACCGCAAGGAATGACGGCCCAGAAAAAAACCTTTTTTATTTCAAGGACCCCCCAAAATGATAATGATATGCTGTGGACCCCCACCTCAAAGATATTTTGTGCCATGGACAGAAAACAGAGATTTGAGTTAAAAAGGTTTGGAAGAAAAGAGAGAGATTTACACAAATTATGATTTTTCTAAAATAGCAGATCTACAAGTTCATAATGCGGCACAAAGTGACACGCTATGAACTTGTATATTTGCTATTTGTGAATAGCCAAAGTTTAGAACAACGTTGTAAGTTGTTAAAATGATTGTGATCTGGGAACCCTCCCAAGGACCCCACTTTGAGAACTCCTACAATAAAAATATTACGCAGATGCTTTCCTGGAATGAACGAGATAAAAGAAAAAAAATGTTTACAAAACATGTCACAACCGCTGCTCAAAGCCAAGTGTTTTCAGGTTTCAGCAAGTTGCTAGTTTGCATACCAGTACATAGAGTAAGGATTGCAACCTACCGTAATCTGTTCAAACCACAGGAACAGACAGCATGAGTAACTTGATCTAATAATAGATACAGTATGTGCTAACCAGTAAGCGCCACAGTCATTTACCAGCAGAGTGTAGTGTACACTATAGATTACAACCTACCGTAATCTGGAGGAGGCGTGACCAGTACAGTACATGGAAGCTAGATAGCATTTTTTGGTTTTATATCAAGTTTTTACTGATTAGGTACTTGGTCTACCTACGTTATTTTTGTCTAGATTGATATTTCTATGCATTTGATGTTGATGTATTGATGTATTACCTTGCTAGTATATTGATCTATTACCTGCTTATCCCATTTAGGCCTAGAATTATTGAATGCTTTAACCAGTGAAAAATAGCAGATATACAAGCTCACAGCGCGGCACCGAGTGCCGCGCTGCGAGCTTGTAGATCTGCTATTTTTGAAAAAGTCGTGAAAATGTGTGCAAATCTTTGAATATATGTATTTTCCAAGCAAACTTTTGTAACTCAAATTTTGCTTCTGGGTGGTCCCTGGAACTAGATATTTTGAGATGGGGGTCCGTGGCCAAATACATATCATTTTGGGGGTCCTTCACATGAAAAGGTTTGAGAACCACTGACATAGTAGTGTCTCAAGAACAGACGAACTGAGCTCCATTTAAGTGAAAAGGACCTTTTCTTTGACGATGGCTGGCCAGATTGCTGACATAGAAACATAGGTTTTTTTCCAAAAATCTTAGAAGGATTCAAAAGACACTTATAGAATCGGGTAAAAATTCTAATTTTCACGATATTTCAAAAATAGCAGATCTACAAGCTCGCAGCGCGGCACTCGGTGCCGCGCTGTGAGCTTGTATATCTGCTATTTTTTTATATTTAAAGCATAAAATATTGCGTCATAATGTGTTCAAATCGCTCTGGATTAAGTGTGTCTGCTAAATGCCTAAATTGTGAATTGAGGCAAAGGTGGGGTTAGAATTCATGCAAGGTGTCTCAAGTCAAGGGACCCCCAAATTGATATGCATTTGTCCGCTGACCCCCATCTGAAAATGTTTTATGCCAGTGAGGGACCCCACCAGAAGGGGAGATTTATGTTAAAGGGTTAAATAGAAAATTATTCAACATCTTAAATAGCAGATGTATAGATTGAGCTTATAGATCTGCTATTTCTGAATAGCCGACATATATGAATGGATCTCTTCACTTTTCCTGATCTTTCCCTCAAAAGGCCCCACCCCACAACACGGCGTGAAGCGACGCGTTGTGCGCTTGTAGATCGTCTATTTTCATTATTTATTTATAATAAATTCACACCATTAGATTTCTTAGATGTGCTTGTTTGTCCGTTTTAAAATGTATTTTCTTTAAGAGTCGTGACCCATAACAATCGGTCCATGACCCACGAATGGGTCCCGACCCGCTGTTTGGGAAACTCAAAGAGGATTCCAGGGACTCTGTGAGTTCCTTTATGGGGGTCTAAATTGACCCATACAAGTCTGTAACTCTAACAGCATACACATGGAACCAAATTGGACTCATTAGGGTCCATTTGTACACTGTCAGAGTTAAGGGGAGACCTTGAAATAAGTAAAAGTTTGAGAAACGGTGCTTTGGACAACCCACTGGGGTCCCACTGAAGTGCCAATGATGGCAGGCTCTGACATGATGGAATGTAAATGGTAAAAATGGTATATAGCACCTTTATCCAAGGCACTTCACATAGAGTGTGCATTACATTCACCCATTCATACACACATGCATACACCGCTGGCAGAGGAAACCATGCAAGGCTGAGGCACCAACCTGCTCACCGGGAGCAACTAGGAGTCTTGCTCAAGGACTCTTCCACACTAAAGCCCTTTGCACACAGGACAGTTGCGTTTTTTTCGTTTGCTGCATGAATGAAACGCATTGGATTTGGTGTGCAATGCTGTGCAGAATCGGCGCTGCGGATCCCAAAAGGAGTCATAAAAGGAGTGATGAGTTTTTTACCGCATGCGACAAGACGCACAAATCGAACTGGGTTCGATCGAGAAAGAAACGCACGGCCGCAGCCACTCGTCGCACGGCCAATTCGGATCCGGTGTGCATGAGGTCGTAGAGAATCATTGTTTTCTTTTTAAAAAGTTAAATTGTCCGTTTTATTAAACGCACCTGTGTGCAAAGGGCTTAACTCTAGGGGAGCCCGGGATCAAACTGGGAACCCTCCGCGTTCAAAGACGGTTTCTATACCCCTGAGCCACTGCCGTCCCTAAAACGTCACACGTTTATGCACAGGTGAGAAGAGGAACAGCGTGGTGAACTCCAACGCGGTGCCCTCGGCGCTGGAGCCCGCCGCGTCCACGGGCAGCTGCAACAGCAGCGGCAGCAGCAGCAGCACCAGCAGCCAGGGACGCACGCCCAGACACAGCCTGACCAGCAACGATGGCTCTGAGGAGCACCACGCCAAGCACAGCAGACCCAACTCACTGTGAGTCACGCACGCACGCACGCACGCACGCACGCACGCACGCACGCACGCACGCACGCACGCACGCACGCACGCTCGCTCGCACGCACGCACTCACTCACTCACTCACTCACGCACTCACGCACGCACGCACTCACTCACTCACTCACTCACTCACTCACTCACACACACACACACACACACACTCACTCACTCACTCACTCACTCACTCACTCACTCACTCACTCACTCACTCACTCACTCACTCACTCACTCACTCACTCACTCACTCACTCACTCACACACACACACACACACACACACACACACACACACGGTTACATCTCATACAATGATTAATAGTATGAAATGTGAATATTATAAAGATATCGTGATACCTTGTTTTTGAGCGGTGCTCCTGGAAGGAGCTAAGCTCCAACATCTGGCTTTGTCCGGGCCTCAAAAGATGTCCGGGCCCCCCAAAAACCCTCTAGGTTATGTTTTAAAAAATAGCAAAAACAGAACAGATCTACCGGCTCACAACGTGTCGCGTCATGGCACGTTATGAGTTTGCAGATCTATCTGGATGGTTCATGTAACATAGCAGAAGAACAGAAATGTATTAAATGCTTTGTAAACATTCCTCACAAACAATGTTTTTGTTCTGAACTTGAGGGCTGTGCAAAACTCTCAGAGACACTTGCATGCGGAAGTTTTCATGCAAAGACCATGTTTTGAACATGGCACGTGCACACTTACTGTATACATGCAAAAAAAAAAGAAGTGTCGAGCATTTTCTCCAGCAAAACCACAGAGCCGCCTACGTCTCTACCTCTCTTTCTTTGTCTATCTTACACTTTTTCTCAGAGCTCGCCCTCTCTCCTTTTTTTCTTGCTCAAACGTACACAAATGCACACACACATGCAGAGACACACACGTATGCACACACGGCACACACACACACTAGGGCATTCACGAATAGTGATTTTTAGTATTCGAATTATTCGACCTCAAAGTATTCGAATAGTCGAATATTCGACAGGACTGGCCAAACTGTCAAATATTAAGTAAGCAAGAGGCGAACATTATTTATCTGTGGAACCGAGTCACATTAACACATATGGTGCCAACCCCGAGTTTCCCGAGTTTGTATTGGTACTAGTGCTGTGCCAACCCCGAGTTTCCCGAGTTTGGGCCGTTTTTGAAAAAAAAAAAAAAAAAAAAAAAAAAAATCAAAAATTTTTTTTTTCAATTTTTTTTTTTGGACCTCCAGAAATGTAGTAGGCATGATCGCGATCGCGAAATTGCATGTTTAACCCCCATACCAACCCATTCTTTCAAACATGGCAGCCATGTTTGTTTACATCTGAAGAAAACATAATGGCTGATAAATCATGAATGCCTGCACGGATTTCCAAGCGGATTTTTTTGTTTGAAAGCTGTGAACAGCATCTACACACGTGGTGCATCATCTAGGCATGGGCGTGCACTTTTTACACACTTGCACAATTACATGGAAGTCTATGGTAACCATGGCAACGCGGGACATTGGCCGGAAAAAATCATTGCAACATAAGTGTTAATACTTACAATTCCAATTGCTTGTCAGGGTGGGAGTCCCCAGTTCAAATATGTTTATATTGGGGGTCACGGCCTAAAAAGGTTTGAGAACACCTGGTATAGAGCATTAAGAAAAGATCATCCACCAGGGGCATTGACAACTCATTCTTATGACTTCCTATCTAACCAAGCTTTATAAACTATATGTATTTTTAAAGAGAAAACAATAAAATAATATAAGCGAATATTCGACTTCGGTGAACAACGTCGAATAGTGACTTTGATATTCGAATATTTGAATATTTGGTGAATGCCCTAGCACACACCGTCCATCAGTCTGTCATCAGCGCAGCGGCATGTGCACATTCTGTCTATTTTCTATTTTCTCTTGATGCCTGCAGTGTCACTGGTGTTGACACCAGGGACGTATACAGGGGCCCAGCACGTCCCTGGTTGACACGGAGGCCTTGTTAACCCAACAAGGCCTCCGGTCGGGTTCCCTTAGGGGACGGCCCTCTCAGACTGGGCTTCACAGTGACAGAAGGCCCACTGTCAAATACAGCCTTGTTTGTCCTCCACACGTCCCCGCTTTTAGCGGTCCTCCCCAGCCACCGGAGGCTTAGCATTTCATTACTCACTCTACGCCACTTAGTCCTCCGTTGGTAGTTTTTTACCAAAGCTGCTTTATATTCAGTTGTAGTGAGTCTGACTTTTTCCCATCACTTTCTCGTCACTTCCTCATCATTGGCCTCCTTTTTTTAACCCATTTAGGCCTAGGATTATTGACCGCTTTAACAATTGAAAAATAGCAGATATACAAGCTCACAGCGCGGCACGAGTGCCGCGCTGCGAGCTTGTAGATCTGCTATTTTTTGAAAAATCATGATATTTCTTTGCAAGTCTTTGAATATATCTATTTAAAAGCGAACATTTGTAACTCAAATATTTGCTTCTGGGTGGTCCCTGGAACAACATATTTTGAGATAGGGGTCCGCGGCCAAATACCTGTAATTTTGGGGGTCCTTGACATGAAAAAGTTTGAGAACAACATGATTTAGAAGAAGGATTTAGATGTCGGGTCAAAGATCGGGTCAAAGATATTCAAAGACTTGCACACATTTTCACGATTTTAAAAAAATAGCAGATCTACAAGCTCGCAGCGCGGCACTCGGTGCCGCGCTGTGAGCTTGTATATCTGCTATTTTTCAATAGTTAAAGCGTAAAATAATGGTTAAAGTGGTTAAAATCTAACGCGACTCGGGCGCGTTCCAGGTATTTGAGAGTTAAGATAATATGTTATTGGACTTTTATGCCTTTATTGATTGATAGGACAGTAGACTGACAGGAAATGGGGAGAGAGATGGGGGAGTGACACGCAGCAAAGTTGGTCGGGTTTGGGAATCAAACCAGTGACACACTGTCAGGCTCCACTGAGCCTATGTGGCATGCGCATGGACCGGTTGGCCAGCAGGCACCCCGGCTGTCCTTTTTAAGGAGTTGTCACTGACTCAGTTAGTGCAACACGTTCCTTTGAACATCCTCCCAGCTATGGCATCACAACTTCCAGTGATACGTAAAGAGGTAAATGTGCATTGGGAGCGTATGTCGACGTTCCATTTGTTCGACGTGGGTGAATGTTAACCTGGTGAATGTTAACCACTATGCCTAAACTTAACCCTAACCCTAACCTCAGTAAAACTATGCCTAAACCTAACCCTAAACCATAGTTGAATAATGACACGTACTGTAGAAATAGCAAGATTTCTCCATGTGCATCAGTTGGTTCAGTTATCTAAACTAGAGTTCTCAAATTCTGCCCGAACCCGACCATACCTGAACCCGACCGACATTTAGGGTAGGGTAGGGCCTAAAATTTATGCTAATTAGTCGGGCCGGGTAGGGCCTCGGGCTCAATGAAAAAAGAAAATATTAGTTTTTATTATTTTATTACTATTCCTTTATGACAGACACCGACCATACTCGACCTGACCCGACGTTTTCGGGCCGGGTAGGGCCTAACATGTATGCTAACTAGTCGGGCCGGGTAGGGCCTCGGGCCTGCCCAATTAGGGCCCAGTTAGGGCCGGGCCTTAATTTTCAGGCCCGTTGAGAACTCTAATCTAAACACAGTTATCCAAACACAGTTTACCAAGAGCACCCCTCACCCATCTGACAGGGGTCTGCCTGGTACAATAGCTTAGTTACATCATTAGATCGTTAGAAACTCTGCAGCTGCATTTATTTGGTATTTTATTTCTTTTACTTTAGTAAGATGCAATAGAGTCATAACTGTACTTTTCCAGGGTTTTAGCTTGGCACAAACTGGTTTAATACCAAATGTGTCATTTCTTGTTTTTAATTTTCTACCCTTGGAAAGTTGCTGAGCACATATGCTCATTGTCAACAACACCCTGCGCCCAGACGGACACACACACACGCACACACACGCACACGCACACGCACGCACACACACACACACACACACACACGCGCACTAAAACGCACTAAAACACTAAAACATGGGAGCTGACCAGTACAACCACAGTCTTATGTAGAAAACCTCAGATATCCATATTGTAACTTTTTGTGTTTTTGTGTGGGTTTTGTTTTCTTGTAAATTAACAGCTTTCTTGATCATACTACAGCGTCACACAAAAGCATCACAAGTAGCAGATCCACAAGCTCGAAGAAGGAGTGCATTTCGAGCTTGCAGAACTGCTACTCTTGAATTTGAATCCTGAAAGTTAACATTTTTGGACATACAGTAAGTACATGCATACATCTATGCAAGACACTGCAATGCAATGCAATACATGCATATGAAAGACGGAGCTTTCACCTTCCTGTCAAAGGATGGGAAACTTATTATCAGAGAGAGAGAGAGGGAGAGGGAGAGAGAGAGAGAGAGAGAGAGAGAGAGAGAGAGAGAGAGAGAGAGAGAGAGAGAGAGAGAGAGAGAGAGAGAGAGAGAGAGAGAGAGAGAGAGAGAGAGAGAGAGAGAGAGAGGGGTGGAGCAGTGTATACAGTAGGAGCGTGTTCAGTCCATTATGGAGCACTGTCACTGCGTCACTGTCGGGCAGAAACCTTGTATCTCCAAGTTTCTCTTCTCATTAACGCCCTACCTCGTCATCATACAAGCCGATCTACAAGCTCACAACGCCTCGCGTCGTGAGGCGTTGTGAGCTTGTAGATCGGCTATTTTCACAATGCTATTTTTATCATCATAAAAAAGTGAACGGTTTTTGGACATACAAGGTTTCCAGCCGACAGCGCCCATCCATCTTGAAGAGGCTTTTAATGACATAGATGGAAGACCCCGGGGTCGTTACTGTGGCGGTAAATGGGACATGAAATAACATATTCTGCCCATGTCTCCTTTTTTCCCTTAATGGTCACCTACTCCTGCTTACATAACCTGCCACTACTGTACGCTGTCGCTGTGTGAGAGGCGTACGGTCTTATACGCGTCATTGCAAGTCTTTTGTAGTCCTGTGCGCAACTGTGCATTACGGTGCAGTATGCATAATTTAACTCCAAATGGACCCGTGAGAGGGGTTAAGGGTGCCTTTGGTTACATATTGTTACAAGAGTTACAAATTGATAAATTAAAGTTATTTTTTTTCCTTCTGCTTTTTAACACTTATGTTGCAATGATTTTTTCTCTTCAATGTCTCGCGTTGCCATGGTTACCATAGACTTCCATGTAATTGTGCAATTGTGTAAAAAGTGCACGCCCATGCCTAGATGATGCACCACGTGTGTAGATGCTGTTCACAGCTTTCAAACAAAAAAATCCGCTTGGAAATCCGTTCAGGCATTCATGATTTATGGGCCATTATGTTTTCTTCAGATGTAAACAAACATGGCTGCCATGTTTGAAAGAATGGGTTGGTATGGGGGTTAAACATGCAATTTCGCGATCGCGATCATGCCTAATACATTTCTGGAGGTCCAAAAAAAAAATTGAAAAATTTTTTTTTGAATTTTTTTCATTTTTTTTTTCAAAAATGGCCCAAACTCGGGAAACTCGGGGTTGGCACAGCGTTGGTATCAATACAAACTCGGGGTTGGCACCAGATGTGTTAATGTATGTATTCACAGTGCAAACGGCTCAATTATTGAAAATTCAATTCCCAATGTACTTTCCTCTTTTACCCTGGATTTTAACCCAGTTTCCTGCTCAAGTGCTGACATTTTTTTTTAACCATGGAGCTAATAGAGCCTGTCTGCTTGCTATGGAGATAATTGAATCCGGACCATAAGGTCAACATTTGTGTCAGATCCTGGCTGCGTCAGTCCAAAACAAAACAGTTCCTTTTTTAGTATTATTTAAAAAACAAGGTAAAATAGTTCAAATAACTGTAACAGTACAAGCTCACATTGCAAAGCGTTGTCAGCTTGTAGATCGTCTATTTTCACTACATTTGAGGGTCTTTTATGATGAAGTCGGGTGTTAATTCACGTAAAAAAAAATATATATATGGAGATACAAGGTTTCTACCAGATGCATGAGTGGGTGTGTGCCCCAAAAGATGACTAAAATGAACATTACAAAGTAAGGGGGGATTTTACCGTGTGTTCGTCTGTGTCAGTGTGCATAACTGCATGTGTCTGTGTGTGTTTGCGATAGCCCCCCCCCCCCCCTTTTTTTTTTTGCTGACTTCCAACACTTTCACTTCCTACTTCCAATACTCCATAATAGCTCCCTGAGAGAAATACTTTGTTTGTGTCTTACAGTATCTCTTTCAATTTCATCTTGCACTTTTATGTCCACGAGAAAATATATACCATTGAGGAGACATTGCACAATTGCTCTGTAAAGCCTCTTGAAATGTCAAGAGATATCTTTATTGCATGAGAACATCCTCTACACAGACAGACACTGTACTGGAGGCAGTTGCAGTTCTTTCTACATCAATTCTACATCATCACACTCATCTGCTCCGATGTCATTTAAAAACCCATTTAGGCTTAGAATTATTGAATGCTTTAACCAGTGAAAAATAGCAGATATACAAGCTCACAGCGCGGCACCGAGTGCCGCGCTGCGAGCTTGTAGATCTGCTATTTTTGAAAAAGTCGTGAAAATGTGTGCAAATCTTTGAATATAGGTATTTTCAAAGCAAACGTTTGTAACTCAAATTTTGCTTCTGGGGGGTCCCTGGAACTAGATATTTTGAGATGGGGGTCCGTGGCCAAATACATATAATTTTGGGGGTCCTTCACATGAAAAGGTTTGAGAACCACTGACATAGCAGTCTCTCAAGAACAGACTACTGAGCTAAGTGAAAAGGATCTTTTCTTTGACGATGGCTGGCCAGATTGCTGACATAGAAACATAGTTTTTTCAAAAAACCTTAGAAGGATTCAACTTATAGAATCGGGTCAAAATTCTAATTTTCACGATTTTTCAAAAAATAGCAGATCTACAAGCTTGCTTGTATATCTGCTATAATTCAATAGTTAAAGCATAAAATAATGATGCACAATAATGTGTACCCGTTCTAAATGGGTTAACCACAATGTTTTCATTCAAGAAATACCACGCGAAAAATGCACCGCTCACTGTATACAGATCTGTATGTATACATCTGTACTGTATATACACATCTTTTGAAAATAGCAGATCTACAAGCTCACCATGCGACCCATTGTGAGCTTTAAGGCTATTTTGGCCAAAATGTATATACAGTAGGGCTGAAGTGGTTAATGTATGTTTCGTAATAGTAATCAAAATCTACACGTTTAACTAGTAACTAAAGTTTTCAAATAATTGTAGTGGAGTAAAAGTACAATATTTGCCTCTGACACCTAATGGAGTAGAAAACTGGGGTGACTGCTCTTCATTCCGACATGTTGCCACTCCGACATTGACTTCTTATTGTCGGAGTGGCGACTTTTGATTGATTGATTGAAGACTTTATTAGAAGTTTGCATAGGAAAAGGTACAGTTTCATGACGGTACAGTTCACTGGTACAAGGTCTACTAAAAGGAGATCCATGAAAAGACTAAGCTTATTTCCACAGGAAACCATTTAAAGCTATACTGTGTAAGTTCAACTAGTGGTCAGTAGCGGTATTGCTTTTTTCGGCCGTTTTTCGGCCGGAGTCGTCACGGACCACCGCCGCGGACCACCGGAGCGGCGCCGCAAACCACCGCGACCGATAGTAATCCGTGGAGGGGTAGAACGCATGGTAGAACGTAATTTTCTGGCCAGGATTTGTGGATTAAGAGGTTAAAATCCTTCACCATGGTAAACACTGTAGCCAAGCGGAGGCGCTTCCTGGAGACCAGAGCAGATAAGCTGTGATTGGCCGGTAGTGTACCATGTGTGCATGATCGGCGATGTGATTGGGCAACGTATACACAACGTATACAGATGATGCAGATTACGTCATTTTGGCGCGAAATCCGGTCCACGGCCAGGATCATAGAAAACATATAAAGAGAAGGCTTCAGAAGCTGAAAATAACGGAGTGGGTGTTCTAAAACTTTAGCGATTTAACAGTTAGGACAATTTTAAGATTTGTTTTATAAAAAAAGTTACATGGTACAACTTTAAGTATCTCATATAACATTGAATGACAGTTGACATTGACATTGACAGTTGACATTGAGCGACACTTTGAGCGACACTTCCATAGAGGTTAAGTTTAGGGTAAGGGTTAGAGATAGGGTTAGTGTCGGAATGGAGACATGTCGGAAAGGAGACATGTAACCGAAAACTGGAGTAGTACTGAAAGCTGGAAAGTAAAAATACCTCAAATGTGTACCCAAGTACAGTACTTGAGTAAATGTAATTACTATTTACTTTACATCACTGCACTAATGTCATGAACAGTATAGCAGCTGATACTGTATACCAGAGGTCTTCAACGTTTTCAGGCCAAGGACCCCTTATTTGAGAGAGAGATGAAGCAGGGACCCCCACAACCTGTTCATAGATTCCATATAGTTTCATTGTTTGACAGCACAATCATCAGTGTATCTTGGATTCATGTCAATTTGTGATTTCAGATATTTAACCACTTGAACAGTCAATTCTTAATAAACTTGACCTTTCACTCTGTACTTAGTCTGCTCTTTTTCCCCTCTACACCAAAGCTCTTTGCCAAAAATAGCTGAGCTTGCAGATCTGCTATTTTTGGCTAAAGTTCTCAGAATAAGGACATTGGGGTTCAAGTGGGTAATATAAAAAAGGAGGAGAAAAAAAAGGTTTCTATCAATCAAAGATTTGGGGGACCCCCTGTAGTAACTCTGAGGACCCCCTATGGGTCCCGGACCCCCCTGTTGAAGACACCTGCTTTTTTTTACTTGAATCCTGATATTTCCACCCCTGATGGGAGACGATTTCATAGACGTACTGTAAACGAGAGACATGGACAGTAAGGGCTTTTGAGCGTGATCAGTAAGTAAATCATGGTCAGCAAACATGCAAGCGTATTGTCAGAGGTAGGGATGGGACGATACGCAATATTATTGTTTATCGTGATATAAAGCACTCACGATAATCGTATCGTGGAGCTTTAATTTATCGTGATATCGTCCTCCGTCATGCACTGGTGATCAATTCACCTTTTATTTGCCGAGCTGCATATCCGGTACCACTTAAACCCTTATAATCTATAATTGGTAAAAGGTACTTATAATATACGTACTTGATACAGTCTTTTTTTCACTCTATCAAAATGTCTTTGCCAAAAAATATCCGATCTACAAGCTCACAACGCGTCACAACGTGACGCGTTGTGAGCTTGTAGATCTGCTATTTTTTGGCAAATGTTCCGCCACCAGGATAATGCATTTTGATTATTGTGATAATATCGTAAATCGAGATTTCTTTCGTCACAATAATTGTGATATGACATTTTCATATCGCCCCATCCCTAGTCAGGGGATTGGAATTGGAACATCACCAGCGTATGCAAGCCAAATCCCCCTGAGGGGGGGGCCAACAAGCAAACTGTCCTCAGCCCCCAAACTTTAAAAGCGTTTCCCCCTCTCCTCCCTGAATGTGGTTAGAAGACAAGACAACATTTGTGGTCAGATGATTCACGTGGGGGAGGGGAGGGGAGGTCCCGTGACCGCGACCGCTTTATACATATCCATGATGATTCATCTTAGATTTAAGCTATATATTTATATATAATAAGTTTTCCAGAAAACTCTTACAGCTATATTTCCATCCATGCCTTACCCCTTAACACTCGGGTGACTGAAAAAGAAAAATCACTTCCACTCTGACTGCATTTATCAGTCAAATTGACAGGTAAATTGCCCAGGAGAGCAACACCTCCCCCCTTGCTGCCAGCGGGGGTTCTATTGTCTTCCAAATGTGAATTAGCATTTCAATTGACCTCTCAAATGGGGAGCGCAAAAGGTGTGAAATTCTCTCCTTGCTTCTGGGAGGGGGAGGAATGGGTGAGACCTGTCGTTATGACCGATAACTAACAGTCAGAGTGGTATAATGGTATATTATTTCATACTTAGGAAACGTTTCAGAAGGGGAAAAAAACGAGAACATTATGTCTTGAGTATTTAGGAAAAGTCATGGAAGGGGAAATTTCTGAGCCCTTCACGGGGAGAGTTATTGCACTTTGCGATCTCAAAATCGGTCAAAATGACCTGTTAGACACCCGTGTGTTAAGCCTTATCCCTAAACTTCTTTGCCTGTTTTACTATTTTGAAAAACATTTTTTAAATAATTTAACTAATCTTTTTTTTTACACAAATCTTCTCTTCTGGGGGTCCCTGGCAAAATACATTTTCAGATGGGGGTCGGCGGCCAAATACATATCATTTTGGGGGTCCTTGGTAGTCGTTTTCCATAAAACTACTACTGATTGAGAAGCTATTTTAGAATGGCCCAGGTCTTCTTAATGGGTTTAGGTACAGTAAAGTCTTAAGTTTCTTTCCGCAGCGTGTGTGGGGCATGTGACATCCTGATAACAACTTTCCAACCATGCCTTAAAGCTCACACCATGTTGGCACGGCCCAAGAGAGATAAGAATGGAGCTCATTTATAATAATTGTAAATACACTACTGCACGCACTGTCGAGCTGCAGCGTTCTACTGACTAGTGAAAGATGCAAACGTTGGAAGCTGCTCTTTGGTTCTATGATTCCTTAGTCCAAGCGTTTCAGGCAAAAATCGTGCACTTTATGAAAGAAGCATGACATTTGGCACACAGATAGAACATGCCATATGGAACTTTTTTGGCTATAGGGGCATCGCAGATTTGTCTTGGGAAACTTCAAATCAAAGTTGGGCTCTCATAGACTTTACTATAGAGAAAAATAATACAAAAAATAAATATGCTTTAAGTAGCATGTGAGGGGTCAAACTAGGTGTTTTTCGGGATTCTGAATCCAATGCAAGCATTTGTTTTGCACGAAAAACATTCCTTTCCGAGAAATGGCCGCCACAAAACTGTGAAAAGTGATGACTCATCACTAAACCATTATGGGGTATTTTTTTAAATTATTTTCCTCTATAGTAAAGTCTATGAGAGCCCAACTTTGATTGGCCCCCACAAGTTTCCCAAGACATATCTCCGATGCCCCTATAGCCAAAAATGTTCCATATGGCATGTTCTAACTGTGTGCCAAATTTCATGCTTCTTTCATAAAGTGCACGATTCCATCAAAATACTGCCTGAAACGCCTGGACTAATTTGGATTGTTGCTGTTTTACATTATGGAGAGTGTCAGTTGGTATCGTTTTCTTTTATCCCGCAACGTGGGTTGCACACATTTTGCATTTCCTTTACTTGTGTGGATGTACTGTAGCACAGTCAGGGGCGTCAAAACGGGGGGAAAAGTGGGACTGAGTTACTAGGGCCCAAGCAAGGTGGAGGGGCCTTAATTATTTTATACTTTAGCTATTGAAAAATAGCAGATACACAAACTCACAGCGTGGCACCGAGTGCTGCGCTGCGAGCTAGTACAGTAGATCTGCTATTGTTGAAAAGTCGTGAAAATGTGTGCAAATCTTTGAATATAATCGACCATTTGTAACCCAAATTTTGCTTCTGGGGGGTCCCAGGAACTAAATGTTTTGAGATGGGGGTCTGTGGCCAAATACGTCCTTCACGTGAAAAGGTTTGAGCACCACTGACATAGAAACATAGGTCTTTTTTAAAAACCTTAACTCTTTCTCAGCCCCCTTAAATCTGGCTCTAAGTCTCTACTGCCGGATTTTTCACTCATTTTGGGGGACGATTACGCATCGTCTGTAGAGTGTATTGCACACCACACCCATATGACTGGAAAGGCCTGCTCGCGCTCTTTCCGATACATCAAACTAGAAAATCTGTATCTTGTTCTATAGTCTAGTAAATGGCAACTTTATAAAGATTGTTTTGCTATCAAAACAGCCTTTTTGCATAGACATTTTGAGATAAACGACTTTTTAGTATAATAAATAGAATATCTATTCATTCTACTGTGAATATACCAACTTCCATATACGTATGGAAAGATCAATTCGCCCTCTTTACAAATCCGCCAAGTAGTAAGTTGCTATCATTTTCTATTGTTTAGAAATAGGGCTGTTTGTAGGCGATGTAATCACCAAAACAGCTTTCTGAATACATGTTTTCGAAAGGATGCTATCAAACATAACTCTTTTCAGCCTTCTATTTTTGGCTTCAATGATGCATCAGGCAGTATGTTTTCAAACAAATGGGTAAACAAATACGTGTTTTACAGACTTTTCAAGTATAAAGGCACATTTCAGCTCAATCCCTCAAGTTATGTGGACAATAGACCTATAAGGGCTCTGGTCCATACTGATAGCAGTGGATGCAGGCACGCCTGTCATCCACACGGCGGCGCTGTCTATCTCAGAATGCAGTCTGATGCATGTCTTGCGTTTACATCAATAAACACACGCAACGTGCATGTGTTTACGTTGTGTCACTGTCTCTCTCTCTCTCTCTCTCTCTCTCTCTCTCTCTCTCTCTCTCTCTCTCTCTCTCCCCCCCCCCCCCCTCTGCAACGTGCAACATGCATGTGCACGCGAACATGGGCATGCGCACGCACACGTGCACTCTTACTGTTTTCTTTTTTGTTTTTCTTTACATATCTACTGCATAGTACTGTGTTCTATTTGTCTGTCATTCAATGTTATATGAGATATATGGTTTACTATGGAAATAAGCCTAGTATTTTCATGGATCTCCTTTTAGTAGACCTTGTACCAGTGAATGAAACTGTACCTTTTCCTATGCAAACTTCTAATAAAGTCTTCAATCAATCAATCAATCAATCAATCAATCAATCAATCAATCAATCAATCAATCAATCAATCTCTCTCTCCCCAACTTTCTCTCTTGTATCACGGCTGTGAGAGAGAGAGAGAGAGAGAGAGAGAGAGAGAAATTAGAGCAAGAGAGAGAGAGCAGTGTAACAGAGCGAGTGGGTCGAGAGACATAGAGAGTCTGCTACACACTCTCTCTCCCTTTTTTTTCCGCGAGAGGTAGAGAGACATATAGACACGGTGAGAGATTGCCGTCCATCCAGCAAGTCCTCAGTAGTATAGTAAAGCACTAAACTAAACCCCCCCCACCATACACATGGCTGCTGCTACGTGAATGCCGTCCATCCAGCAATCCCAGGCCTGGGGAGGACGGTCATGTACCAAATCACCATGGTAACACAAGGTAACACAAGCTGATTGGCCACACAATGGTAACCATGGTGATTTTAGTCATTCCAGGGCCCAGGACGGCTGAATCCAAGCGTCAGTGATACATATGCTCCTAATCTTGTAAAGACATTCCAGCGTCAACCTTAGCTTTTTCTGAACTGACGCCGCTGAGCTAAACGCCCTGCTCGATCGGCGGTGGTCCGCGGACCACGGCCGATCGAGCAGGGCGTTTAGCTCAGCGAAAAAAAAAGGTATGGCAAAAAAAAGGTATGGCAAAAAAAAAAAAAAAAAAGCTGTCTTTCACGCGCGCGAGGCCCGGCGTGCAAGACACCAGTCATGTTGCCATACCTTTCCAACAGGCACGATTACAGTACATTTTATTATATTCCCCCTGTAGCCAAGGTATGTGAGCTGCCATAGCTTGCCATACCCAATTGACGCCTCTCTTTTAGCTTGGCTTGTGAGACCTGGCTCACACTACCAACAACAACACTGGATCTTACTTTTACTACTGTCTGTTACTACTACAAACTATGGATGGACTATACAAAAGGTAAATATAATTATGATGTGTTTTTCTGTGATCTGAGACAGTTTGTTGTGTTTGGGCTGGTGATTTGAGACTTTACTGTGATGATCACCTCAAACAATGTCAGCTGTTGGGGAAAAAAAAGAGAGAGAGAGAGAGAGAGAGAGTGGTCGAGAGACATAGAGACACGGGGAGTGAAAGATTGCTTACTGAGAGAGAGAGAGGGAAATTAGAGCAAGAGAGAGAGAGAGAGGTGTAGCAGAGCAAGTGGTCGAGAGACATAGAGACACGGGGAGTGAAAGACCGCTTACTAAGAAAGAGAGAGAGGGAAATTAGAGCAAGAGAGAGAGAGAGGTGTGGCAGAGCGAGTGGTTGAGAGACATAGAGAGTCTGCTACACTCTCTCTCGTCCTGGGCCCTGGAATGACTAAAATCACCATGGTTACCATTGTGTGGCCAATCAGCTTGTGTTACCTTGTGTTACCATGGTGATTTGGGTCCTCCCCAGGCCTGGGATTGCTGGATGTACGGCATTCACGGCAAGGATCAGCCATGTGTTTGGGGGGGGGGGGGTTTAGTTTAGTGCTTTAGTATACTACTGAGGACTATACTTCTACAGCCGTTACAAAAAGTTTTACTGGATCGTCATGGTTCTTACTTTTACTACTGTCTGTTACTACTACAAACTATGGATGGACTATACAAAAGGTAAATATAATTATGATGTGTTTTTCTGTGATCTGAGACAGTTTGTTGTGTTTGTTGTTGGGGAAGGCTTTGAAGTTGAAAAAAAAAAATACTAGCTCTTTCTCTTTTTTCCTCTCCTCAAACACACACACACACACACACACACACACACACACACACACACACACACACACACACAGTGTCTCTCAGTGTCTGTCTCTCTCTCTCTCTCTCTCTCTCTTTTTATCAATCAGCCATCTCAATTGCTCTCACTCGGCTAGAATGCCAAGACGGTTCCCACAGCTCTTGTGTCTGGTGATTGTTGTGGTAATGTGATGTGATTTTCTCTGATCTGAGACAGCTGGTTTGTGTTTGGGCTGGTGATTTGAGGCTTTCCTTTGATGTGGTTCACTCCAAACAATGTCAGAAGTTGGGGAAGGCTTTGAAGTTTCAAAAAAAAAAAAAAAAAAAAAGTGCGTAAAAGTGCGTGTCGGCTGGGAGGCTCTTGCGCAAAATTGCGTAATAGTGCGTTCAGGCTGAGAAAGAGTTAAAAGGATTTGAAATATTCAAAGAAATTTTCACACATTTTCAGAGTTAAAGCACAAATTAATGCGTTCCCAGTCTAAACGGGTTAAACCCCCTCTATCTATAAAGAACATTAATGGGGGGCCCGCAGTGAATCCTTGTACCCAGGGCCCAGAATTTGGTGCGACACCCCCTGAGCACAGCGATGAACCACAGAGAGGGAATTCCCTGGGGAAGTTAAATAGCCTCAGGGAGACAGGCAGCATTTCTGTGTCAGACATAGAAGTCACACTCTGGTCCAGCAACGCTGCCGCGCCACCATCTGTTGTTTATACACGATCTGCCAGCAGACACACCACCTGCCTGTAACCCGTCTAATCCAAGCACCACTGCAAACTGAAGCCACCAACAAACGTCCACGGAGTTCGGGACGGGTTCGCCTCCGTGTCAGAGAGAGACGGACAGTTTTCAGTAAAAATGCCACAATGCAGACCGATAGGGATGTCACGATTATGACATTTTACATGACGAGTCATTGTCGCTCAAATAATTACGATTAACGATTTAATTGTGTTTACATTACATTTCTGTTTGGCTTGTAGGCTTTGAGATTGCACATGGCAGGTATGACACGTAACCTAAATATACAAAGAAATGAAGGACATATTTCACAACTTTAAAAAGAACATTGATAGTGGAAATAGCCGATCTACAAGCTCACAACTCACAACGCGTCGCATCGCGACGCGTTGTGAGCTTGTAGATCTGCTATTTCCACTATTTTTTAAATGTTTGAACATATATAAACATCTTTCAACATGTAAACGATTATGACAGTTATCACAAAATAATCGCGATTATGTCAAATAATTGCGATTAGACGATTATGTAATAATTGTGACAGCCCTGTAGGCTACAGACCGACATTCCCTGCTCTGTAATCGTGTGGAGGTGACTAACATTAGTGTGCCGATCATCAACCTATCTGTGTCGAGGCTGCCTGGTGTTTGCCAGAACTAGCGTTTTATTGCGTAGTTTTTAATCCTTTTGCAATTATGTTTACTGCACTCATTTTTCGGTTTCGGAGAAGAATTTTCCTTTTGGTCCTAAAAAAAAGCACCTTATCGATTAACCCAGGGGTCTTCTACAGGGGGTCCGGGACCCCTAGGGGGTCCCCAGAGTTACTACGGGGGGTCCTCCAAATCGTTGTGTCTTTTTTATATTAACCACTTGAACTCTAGTGTCTTTATTCTGAGAACTTAAGACAAAAATAGCAGATCTACAAGCTCACAACGCCTCGCACTGCGAGGCGTTGTGAGCTTGTAGATCGGCTATTTTCGGCAAATAGGTTTGGTGTAGAGGGTAAAAAGAGCAGACTAAGTACAGAGTGAAAGGTCAAGTTTATGAAGTATTGACGGTTCAAGTGGTTAAATATCTGAAAACACGAATTGACATGGATCCAAAATACACTGATGATCGATCGTGCTGTCAAACGATGAAACTATATGGAATCTATGAAAAGGTTGTGGGGGTCCCTGATTCATCTCTCTCTCTCAGCTAAGGGGTCCTTGGCCTGAAAACGCTGAAGACACCCCTGAATTAACCGATTAACCAATCGATAAGTGGGTCTTTGATGGACCCACCCGACACAATAGTGGTGGTCCCCAGCCTGCTCTTGGTCATGGTGGTCCCTGGGTCCAAATCAGTTGAAAACCCCTGATATAATTTGAGGGTCGTTGATATGAAAAGGCTGTGAGAGCCTGTCTGCCTCCTGAGGAGGAAAAAACAGGTCTGTTGGTTTGCGATGTGGAGTGGTGTTTACCAAGGCCAGAGTAGTAGTAATAATAAAGACTGCAGCGAGCGGGAGAGTAGCGTGCTTCAACCTGCTGCCTCGTTTGCTCTCTGCAAGGATAATTATAATGCCTTCTGCTTCTTTTATTATTATTCTCTGAGAGTGAAAACAACCTCCAGGAGGAAGGAGACTAATTTACCTCATCCCTTGTTGAAGTAAAGTAGTTGTTCCGATACCGAGACCAGTATCGGAAAAGCTGCCGTAATTTATCACATGATATGCAATTTACAGTAATACAGTATTGTGTATTTTTAATGCTTCAGTTGATGTTGCACAACGTTTTATACTCTTGCTGTACTATTCACTTTATTATTTCACTAACCTGTAAATTGCACTCAATTATTAATGGAATTCGTATTTATTCCTAGATCAGTGGTTCTCAAACCTTTTAATTTAAAGGATCCCTCTGACAGACAGTGTACAAATGAAACGGGTCCATTGGGTTCCATGTGTACACTCTCAGAGTTAACAGACCTGTAAGGGTCCATTTGGAATGTCCTCAAGTAACCCTGAGGATCTCCAGGGTTCCCACGGTCATGAAATTCCTGGAAATATTTTGAAATTAGAAAAATATTTTTCCAGTACTGGAAAAGTTTTGGAATTGATCAAGGGTCCTGGAAAGTGCTGGAAAAAATAGCTATGCATTGTCTTTGGTTATTGATTTTGTTAATACCGAATACTGAAATGACAAATTAAACATTGGCCAAATTGTCAAATATTAGAGGCAGAAATTGTGAAAATAGCCGATCTACATGCTCACAACGCCTCGCAACGCGAGGCGTTGTGAGCATGTAGATCTGCTATTTTCACAAAGAAACGTGTTATACAAAATTCCTCAACTCTTAGTGCTCGTCAGGGTGGGGGGTCCCCAGTTAAAATATGATTATTTTGGGGGTCACAGCCTGAAAAGGTTGAGAACCTTTGGCTTACACTACCTGTCTTTAGGCATTGCACATAGGAGTAAGCGACTTGTTATTGAGCTGAATTATTGTTATATAGTCCTGGAAATTGGGTTAAATATTCTGGAAAAGTTTTGGAAATGAATTGGTAAAAATTTGTGGGAACCCTGTATCTCTTTCGAATGAAATGCAAGTTATGTGTATTGGAGTCAGTATCGGGAAGGAGTAAATGGCATCGGTACATCTCTGTTGTCGGGTCCTTTTTAGGTCAACTGGCGACGGAGCAATCCTCTAGTCCTGTGGTTAAGGTTTGACAGAAAACAGACTACAGGCACACAGACAGGAATCCTGGAAGACACTCAGAAACATTCCGCTCAACAACTGCACACTCTTTCACACAGACACATTCCTATATAGACCAATGGCATATTCCTGAAATAAATATGGGAACTGCTGTGTCATTCTGCAGGCAGTAAAATAGTCAAACATTTTGTTCTGCATTGACACTTAAAAGGGAAATTTTTCCCCAACCCATCGTCACCCATTTTCTTTTTTCTCTCTTATAATTTTTATCCCACGATTTTGCAACCCATTTTCACCCAGTGCCAATTGCCTATGTAATCCTGGGCTCTGCTCTCCCTCTGCCGCGCCTGGGGAGACAACGGACTGACCTCATGCTTCCTTCAATGCATGAGTAGTCCAAGTTGTTTCTTTTCACCAGACAGGGGGGATTTCCCCGGGATGGACGTAGCGCGTGGAAGGAAAGGAACACGTTATTCCAACCAGTTCCTTTCCCCTCCATCAAGCGCCCCGGCTGGCCAGGGGGAGGCATTATTGAGACCAGGATTACTGCATGTTTTTGTGAGGGTATCAACCCTAGGAGACACGGGGAGAGCATGCAAACTCCACACAGAAAGGCCCTATCACCGACCCCACCTAGGGTGTGGGCGCTGATGACGCGGAGAGAGAAACACGCCCCCCAGCACCCACAGCGTCCCCCGGCGGGAATCGAACCCAGGACCTTCTAGCTGTGAGGCAACTGAATCCAATTTTTGAGCGGTGGTAAACCGCTCCATAGAGTGGCTGTGCCTGTGTCTGTAGCCACTTTTCCTCAGCGTTTTGCCATAGCAATGTGTTTTCCTCAGCGTTTTGCCATAGCAATATGTGTGTGTGTGTAGCCATATTACATCACCAATTACATCCTAGACCTATATCCTAGTCTTTTTCCTCAGCGTTTTGCCATAGCAATGTGTGTAGCCTGTATTACATCACCAATTACCAATTGAAGACGTTATGCAAGCACGACCACCGCTCACTTCACATTGGGTGTGATTTTTTTTGAATAATACTAGAAATACTGTTCCTACGAAACAGTGTGGGCTCGCATGGAACACAAAGATCTACCCAACAGGCACTCCCACATATATGTGCATACAAATCCACGGGCACTCCGACATTACTTCTGAGACTCCTACATTTGATATACTTTATATACTTTAGTATCTAAAGATTTGGGAGAACATACTACAAAAGATTTCATGTGGGGTGGTGTTGTTATTTATATAAGGTCACACTTGTTGGCCCTGCCTTTGTACTCTGTCATTTTGTAGGAGAATAACCTTGGTCTATAAACTGTTCTAAGTGCAACTGGGAGTTTATTCCACAGTTTGGAGGCCAGGAGGGCGAAGAGTCTTGGGCGAGTGGATCGTTCATCTGCCCCTGTGTCTTAGAATAGCTGACATGATGGTAGTGTGGCATCACAGGCCATTAGATCTGTACACAGCAGAGAGCAGACAAGCTGCTTTGAGTTGATCTCTCTCCGTGTTCTGTGACACTATGACGTCACTGTCGGGTGGAAACCTTTCAGTCCAAAATGGTTACTTTTTCAGGAAATGATAAAAAGATCCAATGTAGTTATTTAGTCACCAGCTCCCTCAAAACTAGTTAGTTTGTCCACTACTGTTGTTGTTCTTAGTCATGGCTACTAGTTCCCACCTAATGTCATGTGGGAGTCCCGACTGCTCTACACTGTACTGAATAACTGCCAGTTTGCATAAGGACTTCAGGCGAGGACTCAAGTCCAAGATGTACAGGGTCGTGGGGTGTCCTCCAAAGAGGATGACACGATCTTCCACCATGCAACAGCACATTGCTGACGTCCTATCCGGGCCTTTTCCCTTGGGCTCAACCTTCTTCCAGGAGAAGGTCTCTGGATTTAATTTCCACAGATCATTGAAGGTCTGGTTTTGGCCTTCGCCACCAAATATGTACAGCTCTCCATTGTAGGTAAAGGCTGAAAGGCTGCAGCGTCGTTCTGGAAGGAGCTGTACAGAAGGTGTGCTCAGCCAGCAGTTGGTCTCCGTGTCAAACACTCTGATGGTGTTGTAGTAGTCATTATAGTCATCATGTATGCTTTGGCCCCCAAATACAAACATCTTTGTCCCGATGATGGTGGCAGAGTGATATTTTGAAACCGGTGGTGTAGTGCCTCTGCTGTTAATTAAAGACCAGACCATTATTGTGGTGTCCAACTTGTAGATGCAATTAGTGTATGCATACGTCTGTAAGTTATATCCTCCATGGACATACATGAGCTTCCCAAAGACACAGGCCGAGTGACCCCTCCTCCCCTCTGGAACAGTTCCTGACACCTTGGGCTTCAACCACATGTGGGAGTCTACATCAAATGCATAAAGACTGTTGCAGTTGTATGGTATACTGAAACTAGAGCCCTCCAAGATGTAAATGATATCTTGTATCAGTACAGCTGTGTGGCCCCAGCGCCTGGAGGGAACCTCAACAGGATGTTCTCCTCTACCAGTCGTCACTGGAGGCAACTTCCTCCAGCGCAAAGACACTGTGTTGAAGATACGGACTTCAATCTGATTACTGTCATTCATGTATTCTCCAAAAAAGTAAACCTTGGTCCCAACAGAAACAGCAGCATTGTAACAATCTGTTGGTCCTTCCTTCAGACATATGGTCCAACTCAACATGTCACAAACAGGCGATGGTGAATAAAAGCAGGCTCTTCAGGTGTTGTTGAATACAGTTATAGTGTGTGTGTTCCTGCACTTATATTGGTACAGTGGCCTCCAATTTCTCATGTCATGTTGATGACATCAGTCTTGTCCAGTTATGGAGTTCCACCATTTTTCTGAGGAGTCTCTCTTGACCTTTTAAATCATACATGGGCAACTGGCGGCCCGGGGGCCACATGCGGCCCCCACCTTCGCTTAATGGGGCCCGCAGGTTAATACCTGAAATATGCCCATATATGGTCATTTCAGTCCAGAATGAACAGGCTTTTTCAAAAACAGAATGTCCGTTTAATTACCATATATGGTGATCTCAGTCCAGAATGAACAGGGTTTTTCAAAAACAGAATGTCCGTTACCTTATGTCCATATATGGTCACTCCAGGCCAGAATGAACAGGTTTTTCCTGTCCCGTACGTGTAAACTATCAGTCCAGAATGAATAGGCTTTTTCAAAAAGCAAAATGTGTGTCCCATGTCCATATATGGTCATTTCAGTTCAGAATGAATAGGCTTTATATGTCCTGTACATCTAGAATATGTGTGCGGTGTCCCTCCCGGTCAGATGAATGGATACTTTGAGGATTGGTCAAGCTTCACATGATAATTTGGCCTTCAGGGTTTATCTGTCTTATTTAAACACTTTATATTTATTTATGTATTTATTTAATTACAAATTCTTATTTTAATGTATGTGTTTTAATCTATTTTATTTTTTAAACCTATTATACCAACTGTCATACCAGCTCTCCAAATACATTCAGAATAGAAGTTTTATCTGTCCACTGCTTCAATTCGAACCGAGGTTTGATTTTTTTTTTATGTCCAATGTATTTGTATTTACGTTCATAAAGTTAACATGAGTATATAACTAAATGCGTTTTAAATTAATTAAAATGTTACATTTCAGGATTTCAATAAAAAAAAAAAAAAAAAAAAATCAGGATTCCAATTCAAAAGAAGAAAAAATAGCCGATCTACTGCGATGCGCTTTGAGCTTGTAGATCGGCTATTTTTGCTTCTTTTGTATGAAATAGTACAATGACGAAGTAGGACGTACTGTAGCAATATGCAATGTGGCCCTCTGGAGTGAAGGTGGAAATATAGTCATCAAAGTTGCCCACCCCTGTTATAAATGTAATAGTAATATGGTATAAAATTACTGTTTTGTCAGTGTAATCCCCTACACTACTCGTTACTTGGTAATGTAATCGTGACTACTAATTGAAGCCAAGGCCGAATTGCACGAAAGAGCCCTGACAGCACATGGTTGGTTCTACAGACTCCAAATTTCACACGCAGATAGCTCAGACCTTTGCCTACGTTCTTAGCTAGGCCTCGACCCGACCCGATATGCGGTTATCCGGAACCAACGCGAAAGGTTCGGAATCTCCATATGCGGAGTCCTGACTACTAATTGAAGCCAATGGACGCGAATCCGAATTGGCCCGAATTGCATGAAAGAGCCCTGACAGCACATGGGTGGTGCTACAGACTCCAAATTTCGCACACAGATAGCTCAGACATTTGCCTACGTTCTTAGCTAGGCCTCGACCCGACCCGATACACAGTTTTTCAGATTCGGCACGAAAGGTTCGGAATCTCCGTATGCGGAGATGACTGACATCGGGCCGTTCCGGAGCAAGCGCTGACTCATTGTGACATCACTTCATTAAAGGCTCTGACATCACGTATGCCACATGAGTCAACAAAAAATCTCTGAGTGTGTATGTATGTATGTATGTATGTATGTATGTAATCCGCGTATCTTGAGAACCGTTCATCCCACCAGCTTCAAATTCAGCACGCGTGTTCCCTGCCGCAGCAGGTAGTGCAGTGCCCGGCCTCGACCCGACCCGATTCACGATTTTTCGGAACCCAGCGCAAAAGGTTTGGATTCTCCGTATGCAGAGCTGTTGTCTGACATCAGGGTCTTCCGGAAACAGCACTGTGTATGCAGAGATCTCCATATATGGGCATAAAGTGGACGCAGACAGACAGATACAGATATCTCCATATATGGGCATAAATGGACTCAGGCAAACAGATGGTCAAAATGGGTCCTATGACAAGGTATAATGGGGTTTTCATTACACAGAATTCGGCACACGCGTTCCCCGCTGCAGCAGGGAGTGATATGCGGTTATCCGGAACCAGCGCGAAAGGTCCGGAATCTCCGTATGCAGAGCTAATGTCTGACATTAGTGTTTTCCAGAACCGGCACTGTGTCTGCAGAGATCCCCATATGGGCATAAATGGACGCTGGCAGACAGATACAGATATCTACATATACAGTATGGGCATAAATGGACACAGGCAAACAGATGGTCAAAACAGGTTATGACAACAGGTATAATGGAGTTTGCATTAAAGGATGGGGCATTCATTCCTTATTTACATCGTTCCCGAGTAGGCCGGTCCTCGACTAGACGCTCGGCCGACTGTCAGGCAGATACAGAGATCTCCATATATGGGCATAACATGGACGCAGTCAGACAGATATCTCCATATATGGGCATACATGGACACAGTCAAACAGATGGTCAAAACAGGTCCTATGACAACAGGTATAATGGGGATTGCATTAAAGGGCGAGTTGGCCGACCTGGCCGAGTTGGCCAGGTCGCCGACTAGACGCTCGGCCGCCCTTTGGGCGGCCGAGCTTCTAGTTATAGTAATTAGTAAGTAATATGTTACTGCCTAGCACTGGTTTTGGTGGGCTTGATTCCAAGCTAATAGAAACTGCAGCCTCTCTCTTCTTGGAAAGTTAGCAGCACACTTCTCAAAGCCATTGTTCTTGCTTTAATGCAACACTGATGGGAAGGGAAGGGGAAGAAATAATGATATGAATCTGTGGCCAGACAGACCTGACCTGATGTTCCCGAGGTGAGAGGTCAACTCTGACTACAAAATAATCAGCTCTGTGGAAAGTTGAGCTGCATGGCCTCAAATCATCTGTTTACACTCTGAACAGTGAGGATATAGTCCCTTGGCTACTCTCACATTTGTACACTCTCTGAGCTACAGATCTGTAAAGCAGTGGTTCTCACACCTTTTCAGGCCGCAACCCTCAAAATAATCATATTTTAACTCGGGGACCCCCCCACCCTGACGAGCACCAAGAGTTGAGGCATTACATTTTGTATAACATGGTTCTATTGTGAAAATAGCAGATCTACATGCTCACGTTGTGAGCATATAGATGGGCTATTTTCACAATTTATGTCTCTAATATTTGACCATTTGGCCAATGTTTAATACCTCATTAGAGGTATTATAAAGTCCTTAAATTGTCTCTATAAATGTGCAGATACCCTCTATACATTTAAACTTTATGTTGGTTTGTTTACTGTTGAGTGAGAAAACAATGTTTCACATTAAGTTAATCATCTGGGTACCGAAGGTGCTCTAGCTGCCCCCCCCCCCCCCCCCCCCCACTGTAGTAAAGGACCATTTTGGTACCTAACTATCAACAGTTTAGCTGGATAGGCAGACCCCACTTTGACAACCACTGGCATATAGTGTAGAGGTCTCCAAAAACATGCACGCTGCGTTCCCATAAAGTTGGCAGTTATTTTCGAACCGTAGTGGTTGTTGTCTTTGCAGTGCCACGTGTTTGGGTCCGCTGGGGTGGGGGGTGGGGGGGGGGGGGGGGGGGGGGGGGGGAACAGCTAGGGCGCCTTCGGTGCCTTTTCAGCACCTGTGTGAAAATTCCTCGCTTTGGCACGCGCACATGACATTTTGAGCGGCCTTTCTAGCAATTCTGTGAAAGCTGACAAAAAAAAGAATGCGGATGGAAGCGTGTCTGCTCGGAGCCGGTGGAAGACTACAAAAGGGAGACGACAGTTAAACGAAAGCAGAGAGAGAGAGAGTTGGAGAGAGAGAGAAGGAGAGAGAGAGAAGGAGAGAGTAAAGGTTCAGTGTCTGCATTCCCTATAGTGACTAGACTTGACCTTTTCAACCTATTGTACCGCGCTGAAAAAAGGTATACATTGTCCACCTCTCGTTTCTGCTGTCGCAAATAGTGCATGGAATACTAGGCTAATTGCATTCTAAGTCATCAATAGTTCTCAAACTTTTTCGTGCCAAGGAGGATATCTATCTGGGAAATGTTTTGAGCCGGGAACAACCTCCAGAAAATATTTAATAATAACACTAAATATGTGTGGAAAAGTTTTTCAAACACTTTCAAGATGGTTCAAAAATATTTTTTTTTTACATAGCAGATGTACACTGCTCGCTGTGAGCTGGCCTTAAAATTATGTCAAACATTATACAGTATGCATGCATTGCCTTCAAAAACAAATTTCATCCCCCCCTGCTGTGACCCACTTTTACTGGTCACAATCCACAGTTTTGAAAGCTCTGCCTTGCGGGACATCATGTCGAGTCTGTGTTGTTCTGTGAGAGACTCTGTTCTACTAGAACTGAATACCAAATCCAAAGCACTTGACTGCAGGCGAGTAGGGAGGGAAAACAAAAGAAAACATGTAAGCAACATACCGCAATAGGTGACATTTGTGTGTGTGTGTGTGTGTGTGTGTGTGTGTGTGTGTGTGTGTGCGTGTGCGTGTGCGTGTGTGTGTGTGTGTGCAGGGGTGTCACACTGGGGGGGAAGTGGGAATGAGTTACTAGGGCCCAAGGCGGAGGGGCCTTAATTATTTTATACTTTAGCTATTGAAAAAATAGCAGATATACAAGCTCACAGCGCGGCACCAAGTGCCGCGCTGAAAGCTTGTAGATCTGCTATTTTTGGAAAAAGTCGTGAAAATGTGTGCAAATCTTTGAATATGATGTATTTTTTAAGCGAAAAACTAAACTACATTTTTGCTTCTGGGGGTCCCTGGAACTAAATATTTTGAGATGGGGGTCTGTGGCCAAATACATATCATTTTGGGGGTCCTTCACATGAAAAGGTTTGAGCACCACTGACATAGAAACATAGGTTTAAAAAAAAAAAAAAAAATTAGAAGGATTTAGAAGACATTTGTAGAATCGTGTCAAAAATATTCAAAGACCTGCACAAATTTTCACGATTTTTCAAAAATAGCAGATCTACAAGCTCGCAGCGCGGCACTCGGTGCCGCGCTGTGAGCTTGTATATCTGCTATTTTTCAATGGTTAAAGCACAAAATAATGCATAATAATGCGTTCCCATTCATGGGGGTCCCACAGTGAATCCTTGTACCCGGGGCCCAGAATTTGGTGTGACATCCCTGTGTGCGTGCGTGCGTGCGTGCGCGTCGTTCCCCCGTTGCTACAGATACCGTCACCCCCTCTACTCTCGTTCGCCTTTCATGTCTCCCTGTCTTTGATGTTCTACAGGTGCACATTAATAGCATGCCTTCCATCCTACCTTCACATTTCGTGCTCATATTATCACCTAATGTCCTCCCTCGCTCCCTCCCTCTTTTTCTCCATCAATGGTGGAAGCAGTGAAGTCGCCTTGGGAACCGAAGGGTCTGTCTTTGAGCTACTGTATGTGGCCGATGGGGTTAAGAGCCTATCTCTCCTGTTTCTGTAGTGTGAGGCAGCTTGATGTACAAGTACTGGACTCTACACCCCCTGGACATGACGCTAGCTAGTATGTTGCAGTGGCTTTACCGCCTAATCCCTTGAAGTGGTGGAAAGTATCTAAGTAGATATACTTAAAGGGGAGAACGACCCATTTTCAATATTGAACAATGTCATTAATATACCTTGAGTTGTTGTTGGGGTTTGTTTTGCAAAATACACTGTGATGACATCATCACGGTGTACTTTGCAATACAAACCCCAAAAGCAATCCTCCAGTTCAAGGCAACACAGAAGTGGGGGGACTTTTTTATTATTATTTCCACAAAACAACTCAAAGGTATATGACATATTGAACATGGGTGGTGATCCCCTTTATTACTGTTTTAGGTATTTGTACTATACTTTCAAATGCTTTTACATCTACTCCACTACATCTCAGAGGCAAAGATTGCACTTTTAATCCACTACAATTATTTGAAAACTTTAGTTACAGTTACTCAATAGATTTCGATTATTATTACAAAACATACATTAACCACTTCAGCACAATCTTTTGGCCATATGAAAATAGACAATCTACCAGCTCACAATGCGTTGCGATGCATTGTGACACTGCAAGTAACCAACGGACCACTGTGAACTGCCCTGGTTCTTCTGAATCTGAATGATCCCAACTCCTTGTTCCAAATAGCTTTTCTGTTGAACTCCCTGTTGCAGGGATATTATGCCTCTGGCCTCTAGTTGGAGGTCTGTAAATCTGGTGCACTTGGCCCACAAGGACCCTTGCACAGAGTTCTACCCTTCCGAAGCCATCATTTGGGCATATAGCACCTCTGTACGTATGCTAGAGGGAAAGGGTCACCCTTGCTGTCGGGCAGAAACCTTGTTGCGACCGTAGGTCGCATTTACTATCAAAACCTCCACCGGCTGTCCGTGCGTCAGTCACACGTCACACTTTTGCCCTGCTCATATCTCCACAACCGTTGCCCCCATCCACGCCAAATCTTGCACACACACTCTTGACCTGCCAAACTACTACCTCCAAGGACCCCCGCAGCTCCAGGGACCCCCAGGTCCCTGGGGGACCCCCAGGTCTAATTTTGCCCTGCTCCTATCTGCACAACCGTTGCCCCGATCCATGCCAGATTTTGCACACACACTCCTTGCCTGCCAAACTACAACCTCCAAGGACCCCCGGAGCTCCAGGGACCCCCAGGTCCCTGGGGGACCCCCAGATGTAAAAAATGAACAAATGTGCAAAAATGACCAAATGACCACCCCAACGGGGCTGCTCACGGGGAATTCCTGGGGACCACCCACTCCTGGTGCTCCAGAACGGATGCAAAAGTGGTGGCGCCCCCAGTGGAGGACCCCCTCCACTGCAGCTCACATAAAATGCCGTAACTCCTACAGATTTTGCCCTAAAATCACGAAAATCACTACACAGCATGTCTACACTCATGTCATCAACATGGATCAGGAAGATTTAGGAAAAACAAATTTTTGCCCTATTTGTGGAGATAAGCGACCGTCGATTAGGGAGTCTTACTGGTAGAAACCTCTCCTGTAACTTTCTTTTGTAAATTAAAGCCCTACTCTATCATATTACCGTGTCACACAGAAGTAGCACAAATAGCAGATATACAAGCTCAAAATGTATCTCGTTTTGAGCTTGTAGAATGTGTGGGCGCTGGGGGCGTGTTCCTCCACCCGCGTCATCAGCACCCACACCCTAGGTGGGGTTGGCGATAGGGCCTTTCTGTGGTGAGTTTGCATGTTCTCCCCGTGTCTCCTTGCAGGGCATAGGCCCTCACACAAAAACATGCAGTAGTCCTGGTTTCTATACTACCTCCCCCTAGCCCGCCGGGTGCTCCCCAATGTCCCCTGGCGCGGCAGGGGGAGAGCGGAAAACCAGGACTACAGGTTAGGTAGTCACCGGGTGAGAAAAATGGGTTGCAAAAACCGTGGGATGAAAAATATTAAAAGAAAAAAAAGAATGTAGATCATCTACTTTTGAATTAGAATCCTGAAAAGTAACAGTTTTTAAACATAATGAGGTTTATCCTCCCGACTGCAATGATTACAACGTATCTCTCCCTAATGATAAGGTGGTGAGGGCTGAAGTAGGAAAGGTCCAGTGTTAAAACCCATTTAGAACGGGTACACATTTTGTGTATCATTATTTTATGCTTTAACTATTGAAAAATAGCAGATATACAAGCTCACAGCGCGGCACCGAGTGCCGCGCTGCGAGCTTGTAGATCTGCTATTTTTGAAAAAAATCATGAAAATTTGAATTTTGACCCGATTCTATAAGTGTCTTTTGAATCCTTCCAAGGTTTTTGGAAAAACCCTATGTTTTTATGTCAGCAATCTGGCTTAGCCATCGTCAAAGAAAAGGTCCTTTTCACTTATCTGGAGCTCAGTCTGTTTTTGAGAGACTACTATGTCAGTGGTTCTCAAACCTTTTCATGTGAAGGACCCCCAAACTGATATTTATTTGGCCACGGACCCCCATCTCAAAATATTTAGTTCCAGGAACCACCCAGAAGCAAAATTTGAGTTACAAACATTCGGTTTGAAAATACATATTTTCAAAGATTTGCACACATTTTCACGGCTTAAAAAAAAAAAATAGCAGATCTACAAGCTCGCAGCGCGGAACTCGGTGCCGCGCTGTGAGCTTGTATATCTGCTATTTTTCACTGGTTAAAGCATTCAATAATTCTAGGCCTAAATGGGTTAACTGCAGGCTCAGTGGAATGGGTTCATTCAACAGAGTGTTTCTGTGATGCAGCAACACCATGACTAATTCAGATGCAGATAACCTTTTGGTTCATTTTACAATGGAATTTTGTTATTCAGTGCCGCCGCTGATACTGTAGCACGACTATAAAAGACTATTCCATCATCACAATACCTCGTATCGTGGCTGTCGGATGGAAAGCCGATTTACAAGCTCACAATGCACCACATCACTACGAATTGTGAGTTTGGAGCTGCTAGTTTTGGAACAATGTGCATATATTTAAAAACATTTTTGTATTGGGTACTTTTACTTAAAGGTATGCTAAGTTTGTTTCAGAAAAAGTGCTTATTTATTAAAGTGCTGAAGGCAAATCGTGTTCATTTATGGCATACATGTTTTCTAGGGGTATTAACTCATATGCTGCCATTTAACAATACCTTCGTACTCTTTAACTGCCATTCGTCTCCATAGACTTCCATGTAATTCATAGTGCACGGATCATGCACACCCATGCCTAGATAATGCACCACGTGTGTCCACATTGCTCACAGCCTTCAAACAAAAAAATCCGAATGGAAATCCGTTCAGGCATTCATGAGATAGCAGCCATTATGTTTTACACTGTTGTGAGCTTGGAGGTCTGCTACCTGAGTTGTATGGGGGTTGTATGGGGGTTAAACAAGCAATTTCGCGATCGCTATCATGCCTACTAACGTTTTTGGGGTCCCAAAACATTTTTTGATTTTTTTTTTTTTTTTTTTTTTTCAAAATGGCGGAAATTCTCGGGTTCCTCGGGCGTGGCAGGGAGGGACATCGCGAAATTCTCGGGTTCCTCGGGTTTGGCAGGGTATGAGTTAAAGTGTGCTGAATCCAAATCTGCTGTAGTATGCCCAGCTCAAAAATGGCTGCTAAGCCCTCAAATTGGCAGCCACCACTATGCTGGAAAGTTTTTTTGAAGCGGTGAAAACCGCTTCCAATGAGTGGCTTTGTGTGTATCACGCCCATATATGGTCATTTTAGTCCAGAATGAACAGGCTTTTTCAAAAACAGAATGTCCGTTTAATTACCATATATGGTGATCTCAGTCCAGAATGAACAGGGTTTTTCAAAAACACAATGTATGTCACCTCATGTCCATATATGGTCACTCCAGGCTAGAATGAACAGGTTTTTCCTGTCCCGTACGTGCAAAATATCAGTCCAGAATGAATAGGCTTTTTCAAAAAGCAAAATGTGTGTCCCATGTCCATATATGGTCATTTCAGTTCAGAATGAATAGGCTTTATCTGTCCTGTACGTCCAGAATATGTGTGCGGTGTCCCTCCCGGTCAGATGAATGGATACTTTGAGGATTGGTCAAGCTTCACATGCTAATTTGGCCTTCAGGTTTTATCTGTCTTGTACATGCAATAGGTCTCACCTATTGCCGCAATGACAAATAGCCGCATAAGAGCAAAAGCAAAGGCACAATAAGAATATACAGATGCTACTGTAACAGAATGGTAAAAAGGAGAATTAAGGCAGACAAGAGTAAATACATTGAAAATCTAGCAGAAGTTGAAAGATTTAGTAGGCCACAAAGATAACAGAAACTGAAATAATTATAGAGGGATGCAGTTGACAAACAACTAAGAGACCAGCAAGCAGGACTTTTTATATATTTTTTAAAAACCTATTATACCGGCTGTCATACCGGCTCTCCAGACAATTCTATACTAAGATTCACCGCTTCACATCGAACCGAGGTTTGATTTTTTTGTTTCTTTTTCAATTGAATAAATATTCAGATTTGAAATCAATTAGGACACTTCTTAAAACTCATGTATAAATTGTCATATATTGGTGAATATTTTCCAACCAACTTTATCTGATAACTTATTCCCAATAATGATGTACATAAACGTGTCATTATATAAAGGTAACCAACTCCTGCTTATAAAGCATGTTGCAAGCCAGTGGTATAAACTGATGGCCTAACTCAAATACCAGCCATAAACACCTTCAGGTCAGGTTGCTTAGGACAAGATTATAGAACAATGAGGACACGGCTGGCAAAAGCGCCATTTTATTTATTTATTATTTTATTCTTGTCCACATGCTCTCCATCACCACAAGTGTCATTTTGGAAGGGGGGCCACATCATCAAGATGGCAGAAGGTGAACATCTTAAATTTCAAAGATGGCCATCATGTAATATCTATAAGTGCCAATGTCTTGGCTTCCAAGCCACTTAGGTCAATCTTGGTGTAGAAATATTATGTTGTTGGAGTCAAGGAATTCAATAAAGTGGGATGGGCAATCTATTCCTAGATGATACCCACAAGCATGAAATGTGATTGACAGTGGTTATTCAGTGGTTAACTCATTCACCGCTGCTGTTCATTGTAGCGACGTGCCACAACTAGCCCGGAAAACCTGGGTTTGTCTGTGACCATGCTGCCAGTCATGTGACTACCGGCCAATCACAGCACGTCTTTTCCGGGACTTTGCCATAGAGCAGGGTTCCCCAATTAGTTTTCCCCAAGGGCCGAATTATGTCTAGGGTACCAAGCCGAGGGCCACAACATTGCAGGGGGCGACGGTGGTGTTCCCACTACTCCAGCAACAGTTTTCGTCGTTGTCGGGTGAAAATCTTGTATGTTCAAAACCGTTAGTTTTGAATTTATCATTTTAAAAATGATTTAAACTAGTGAAAACAGCCGATCTACAAGCACACAACACCTCGCGGTGCGAGGCGTTGTGTGCTTGTAGATCTGCTGTTTTCACTACTTTTGTGCGAAGGCCTTGTATGATTTGCAAAAGAACGTACACATTTGGAGATACGAGATTTCCACCCAACAACAACGATATACTAGTGTTGTTGCTGCTCTTATATCACCATTATTACTGGGGTTGGTGTAGGCCAGACAGTAGCCCCCCGCGGGCCGCAAATGGCCAGCGGGCCGCCTATTGGGGAACCCTGCCCTAGAGGCTCATGTCTTTAAGCATGAAAACCATACCCTCCCTTTCTGTCTGATAAAGGGAAACTACGGCTGGAAAATAAGTCAGAACAGGCAAGGGATACAACCGAAGATGGCTGGTCATAACAAGCTGCTGGGAAATTGGTCTGATTTCCTACGTGACCCTGTGTCACTGCCACCCCTCATACTGCGAAATTCCAAATACTACATAATTACATCATCACGCATTCGACATCACAACATTGTCATCACAACCAATGTACTTGTCTTTAAAAGTAAACGTCCATTAAACCAAATGTCATTCAACAACTATTCCAACTAATTAAACTGTCCTTTAACAACAAATCCTGTAATTTAGTTGCACTGATTCACGGTGGTGCTGGTGTGTGAAATGTTTCACTGGACGATATATCTGAAAGGAGGACCTATTAATTCCTACCCTGCTGTTGTTGTAGTCGGACACAAACTGTACTCATTTGGAGGATTAAAATACGACTTGAACTTCAGTGATCAGATTGACGTCCACATCTTCAACACATTGTCTTTGCGTTGGAGGAAGTTGCCCTCAGTGACAAATGGAAGAGGACAACGTCCCATTGAGGTTCCCTCCATACGCTTTGGCCACACAGCTGTGCTGGTAGAAGAAATTGTCTACATCTGGGGAGGAGAATATACTTACTGCAATGTTCTTTATGCCTTTGATGTCGACATCCACAGCTGGTTCAAACCCAATATTTCTGGGTCTATTCCAGAAGCAAGGGGCTACCACTCAGCCAGTGTACTGGAGAAGGTCGTGTATGTGTATGGAGGATTCACCCAGCTGAATGGAAATACTAATGACATGTACAAGTTGGACACCAGCATAATGGTCTGGTCTTTAATTAACACCAGAGGCACTGCACCACCTGCTTCCCACAGTCACTCTGCCACCATCATTGGAACAAAGATGTTTGTATTTGGGGGCATGGGGGGCCAGGGGAACTTAAACAACAACACTGTGTTTGACACAGAGACCAACTGCTGGCTGAAGACACTTTCTGCACAGCTTCTCCCTGAAGAACGTTCAAGTCATTCAGCCTTTGCCTACAATGGAGAGCTGTACGTATTTGGTGGCTGGAATGGGAAACAGAACTTCAATGATCTGTGGAATTTCAGTCCAGAGACCCTTTCCTGGAAGCAGGTTGAGACCAAGGGGAAAGGCCCCTGTAGGATGCATGGGAAGTGCTGTTGCATGGTGGGAGATCGTATCATCATCTTTGGAGGATTCATGAATAGACAATACTCACAAGCCACTGATGACCTGTACGTCTTAGATTTAAGTCCTAGCCTGAAGACGTTATGCAAGCTATCAGTTATTCATTATGGTCTGGATAAGTCTGAACTCCCACATGACATTAGGTGGGAACTGGCAACCATGACTACCAACACTCACACCACATACACACATGCAGACCATGTCTAAGCAAGGAAGCACACACACGCACACGCACACTATTGGCACTTTTATGTTTCATCATAGTGGTAGCCGCCATCTTTAAATGGTCCATTTTGAGGGCTTAGCAACCATTTTTGAGCTGGGCATCCAGAAGATTTGGATTCAGCACGCCTTAATACCCCTAGGAAACATGTATGCCATAAATTAACACGATTTGCCTTCGGGGTTAAGATTTTGGAAAACTGACCTGGACTAATACTAATCGTTGCTATGGAGTGTTTGTTTCGGTAACAGCAGTCTCCGTGTTTCGCCAGCTCTTCAGGTGGGTTGCAAAATGCAGCCAATCAGGAGAGAGTACTGCTTTATTGTGTCAGCTTTATTACAGTTCCAATTTTGTCTGCTCGTTTCTTTGTGTCATCACAATTTCACTTGTTCATCCTGTACCCTGTGTGAGTTCTCTCTCCTAATTGGATACCAGGGACGTGCTGGCCATTGGGAAAAGCGGGACAATTCCCGAACGGCCGGTTCATTCCCGGCCGGTCCAGGCCGGCCATTAGGAAAATAAATAAATAAAAAATGTCGGCCTTCGTTCCATTTTGGGGGCTGTGAGGCCAACAAAGTAAATCGTCACTGACGGGCAGAAACCTTGTATCTCCAAGTTTCAAATGTATACATTTTTTTGCAAAGCAAAGCCCTGCTTCATCATACATGGCCGTTGCACAAAAGTAGTGAAAACAGCAGATCTACAAGCACACAACGCCTCGCACCGCGAGGCGTTGTGTGCTTGTAGATCGTCTGTTTTCACTAGTTTAAATCATTATTAAAATGATAAATACAAAACAAACGGTTTTGGACATATAAGGTTTCCACCCGACAACGACGAAATATAACAAAAGAAATGAGGGCCTCTCCAACACTTTTTCCCGGGCGGAATCAGGGGCCCAGCACGTCCCTGTTGGATACAATTGGTATCCCAACTTGAAACTTGACTATTTTCTGTTTAATAAAGAGGTGGAGAGGCGCGGAGACCCATGTTACTGAACAAATAAACTCCACCTCGGAGGAAAGCCTGGTATTGGTTTTGAACGGGCCATGTGATCCGGTCTATAGGCGTGGCCTAAACCGGAAAGAGGAAGACCTGCCGACTACAACACGACGTAACGTTATTTTCGTAATAATGCAAATCGATTCATTTATTCTCGCTAGTCGCTGTGCGAGTTAGAATAAAATATCAGCATACCAAACGATTATTATACCAAAAGAAACAAAACGATTATACCAATGTAAACCTTTTTTTTTTTTTTTTTTTTTTTTTTTAGATTTTTTATGCCTTTATTTGATATGACACAGTAGACTGACAGGAAATGGGGAGAGATATGGGGAATGACATGTGGCAAAGGTCATCCGGATCGGGAATTGAACCGGCGAAGCCAGCAGGCATTATAGCCTATTATGTGGTATGCGCCTAGACCACTAGGCCAGCGGGCGCCACCCCAATGTAAACCATTTTAAACAATTTGGAGTTCTGTTTCCGGTTTGTTGTTTCCGGCTGATGACTACAATATAACTTAGGTTTTTTCCGGCCCCTTGGGTTTCTGACAATGTGGCCCCCTGAACAATTTAGTACTCCTTCCTGCCCTACCGCACCATAAACCCCAACCGCTACCGATCCCAGCAGGTTACTGAACAAACAACGATAACTATCACAATATAGAGCTATTTAACACTTGTTTTAACAAAGGAAAACTCTACCTCTAAGCCATATATGGGCAACTGGCGGCCCGAGGGCCACATGCGGCCCCCACCTTCACTTAATGCGGCCCACAGGTTAATACCAGAATACTGATATATTATTGATTTCAGCTGTTACAATTACAAACATGACCTTCCGTCAGTCTATATTAGTAGCTTAATGACTAGTATAGTAGTATTAAAATGTATTTTTTTTTATGTCCAATGTATTTGTATTTAGATTCATAAAGTTAACATGAGTATATAAGTAAATGCGTTTGAAATTAATGCGTTTGAAACTAAATCACAATGTTACATTTCAGGATTCCAATTAAAAAATAACAAAAAATAATTCAGGATTCCAATTCAAAAGAAGCAAAAATAGCAGATCTACAAGCTCAAAACGCATCGCAGTTTGCATGAGATACTAGAATGACAAAGTACGATGTAGCAATATGCAATGTGGCCCTCTGGAGTGAAGGTGGAAATATAGTGGCCCTCACCATCATCAAAGTTGCCCACCCCTGCTCTAAGCACAAGATGGGACTACTTCTAGTGCACCCAGTATTCATCAGGCAGGTTTCTATTACTTTTGGCAGGAGCACACTGTCAACACAATGCATCTGTCACTGTGTGTGTGCGTGTGTGTGTGTGTGTGTGTGTGTGTGTATTAGGGATGGGACGACAAACGATATTATCGTTTATCGTGATAAAAAAACACTCAGGATAATCATATCATGGAGATTTAATTTATCGTGAAATCGTCCTCCGTCATGCACTGGGATCAATTCACCTTTTATTTGCAGAGCTGCATATCCAATACCAATTAAACCCTCTATAATTGGTAAAAGGTACTTATAATATACGTACTTGATACAGTCTTTTTTTCACTCTTTCAAATGTCTTTGCCAAAAAATAGCCGATCTACAAGCTCACAACGCGTCGCGTTGCGACACGTTGTGAGCTATTTTTTTGGCAAATGTTCCACCCCAGGATAATGGATGTTGATTATCGTGATAATATCGTGATAATATCGCGAATCGCGATTTCTTTTGTCACAATAATCGTGATATGACATTTTCATATCGTCCCATCCCTAGTGTGTGTGTGTGTGTGTGTGTGTGTGTGTGTGTGTGTGTGTGTGCGTGTGCGTGTGCGTGCGCGTGCGTCAGTGAGAGAGTGAGTGGGTGTGCATAATGGAGTGATGTGGCGTGGATTGATGACCTATCTGGCGGAGGAAATGAAGGCGGGATCAATTTAATTAAGGCAGCAGAGAGAGGAAGTGGCCTGCGAGCGCCTCTGCAAACCTCTCCAGCAGCACGCACTCTTCATTATTTACCTCTTCATTTGTAAACCAATAAAGAGTTTGTTTGCCCTTTAAGCTAACAGTGTTCCCACGCATCCATTTTTTTTTTTCGGTAAATGAAAAATGTCAAAAGTCAACATGTAGGAAGATAATTGGTTTAAAGGTATTTTTCTTCTTTTTTTGTTTGTTACTAAAACAGATTTTTTTTTTTTTTTAAGAGGTTTAAACTCTATATTCTGATAGTTTTTATTCAGTAAATGGGCTCTCCATGTCTCTCCATCTCTTTAACCCATTTAGAACGGGTACACATTATTTTTATCTGCTTTAACTATTGAAAAACAGCAGATATACAAGTATACAAGTTACAAACGCGCTGTGAGCTTGTATATCTGCTATTTTTCACTGGTTAAAGCATTCAATAATTCTAGGCCTAAATGGGTTTAATAAACTGAAAATACATTTTCAGGTGGGTGACAAAATGTCTGCCAGTCAGGAGAGAGTGCCCGTTTATCATACTCATTTTTATACTGCTCCAGTTCCAACTACGTCTGCTGATGTCTATGTGTCATCACTTCCAATTTCACTTGTTTAATCGATATCCTTGTTGCAGAACAAACACTCTATAGCAATGAGTAGGTCTACTATCTGAATATAGATAGAGCTACAGTATGTAACACTAACCAAAGAAAATCACTTACCGTTAACTGTAAGAAAAGTGGTGACTGCAGATTAAGGTTTGGTATGTTAATTAACTCATTTGCTGCCCCCTCCCGAGTTTCCCCGAGTTATTTCTGTTGTTTGAGGCCGCCAGGGCCCGAGTTTCCCGAGTTGGCAGCCATTTTGGGAAAAAAAAAGAAAAAAAAATATATTTATATATATATTCTTAAAAAAAAAAAAAAAAATGTTTGACCTCCAAAATTGTAGTAGGCGTGATCGCAATCGCGAAATTATATGTTTAACCCCCATACCAACCACATCTTTCAAACATGGCAGCCATGTTTGTTTACATTCGAAGAAAACATAATGGCTTCTATCTCATGAATGCCCGAACGGATTTCCAAGCGGATTTTTTTGTTTGAAAGCTGTGAACAGTGTGCACACACATGGAGCATGATCTAGGCATGGGGCGTGCATGATTCCGTGCACTAAAAAAAAAAAAAATTGGCAGCCTGGTACATGGCAGCCATTTTGAAAAGGCAGAGAATGAGTAGGCAGAAAGGTATGCCTGTCACAATGATTACATAATCGTCCCAGACAGCTGAGACAGCACAGCAACATAACGCCGATGCCTACTCTCCCTCTGTAACAACATATGCGCTATGTAGCGTCGGGAGCGTTTTCAGAAACATTTTCAGAAATAGGTGCGACGTGTTGTGAGCTTATTGATCGGCTATTTCCACTATCAATGTTTTTTACGTATAAAGTTATCAAATGTCAGTAATTTCTTTGTATATTTAGGTTATGTGTCATATCTGCCATGTGCAACTTCAAAGCCTAAAAGCCAAACAGAAATGCATGTAATTTTCAGCGACAAAAAACACTATTAAATCGCAATTATTTGAGTGACAATTAATTGCCATGTAGAATGTCATAATCGTGACAGCCCTAGGCAGAGGTGTGTTCAGATGCATGCTGTCTGTGTGTATATATGTCTGTCTGTCTGTCTGTCTGTCTGTCTGTCTGCATTTTTCCATCCTCCCTGCTTAAGTGTTCTTTGGCAGACATGGGTGTGTCGTCCATCCATACAATGGCAAAAAAACACAACCGTTCCCATCCATCATCGAAATTATTTTGTTGCAGTCAGGCATAAACCTCTCATCTCCATATCGTCGTTGTCGGGTGGAAACCTTGTATGTCCAAAACCGTTCGTTTTGTATTTATCATCTGTAAAATGATTTGAACTGGTGAAAACAGCAGATCTACAAGCACACAACGCCTCGCGTCGCGAGGCGTTGTGTGCTTGTAGATCGGCTGTTTTCACTAGTTTTGTGCGACAGTCTTGTATGATGAAGCAGGGCTTTGCTTTACCAAAAGACGTACACATTTGAAACTTGGAGATACGAGGTTTCTGCCCGACAGTGACGATATGTATTTTTGTACTTGATCGTGCTACGGCGTCTCACAGTGGTGTAAAGTAACTAAGTAGATTTACTCAAGTACTGTACTTAAGTACAATTTTGAGGTATTTGTACTTTACTTGAATAATTCCAATTCACAATACTTTTACTTCTACTCCACTACATCTCGGATTCCAAATATTGTACTTTTACTGTCCACTGCATTTATTTGAAAACGTTAGTTATTAGTTACTTTGCAGGTGTAAATTATAATATTCAAAAACACACATTAACCCACTTTAGCCCTATTTTATACCTTGGCTATTTGAACATAGCCGATCTACAAGCTCACAACGCGTCGCATCGCGACGCGTTGTGAGCTTGTAGATCTGCTATTTTCAAACATTTAGTACTTTTACTTTTGGTACTTTAAGTACATTTTGATGCCAACACTTCCATACTTTTACTCAAGTACATTTTGAATTCTGGATATTTACTTGTAACGGAGGACATCCACAGTGCAGTATTGATACTTTTACTTAAGTACAAAATGTGAGTACGATCATGGAGTGATGGAGTGTCAAAGTATTATTATTATTATTTGTTTACTCCAAGAGGCAACCCGATTATGCCGGGGACATCAAAGGCCTCCACGTGGGAGTGGAGATGTGAGCGGGTTCAACGCACCAGGCTGCCATGGCAACCAGTGGCGTCGGTTCAGCGAAAGCTAAGGTATGGCAACATGACTGTTGTCACGCGCGTGCATGCATGACACCAGTCATGTTGCCATACCTTAGCAACAGGCATGATATGATGATAATTACTATCAGTGTGATAGTATTATTTTACCGCAGGCACAAGCATACAACAGACTGCCACGCTTGAAGAAAATGTGCCGCTGCTGCTAATTAACAATAATACATTGCACCTGTGCTGACCTACTGAACCGGGAAATAAACCACAAATGTTGTGGAGAATATAATACCTTGTGATCATTCAAGCAATCATTTTCTTCTAATTTGCATTGTAGTTAGTTTAGTTAAGTCATTTAATAACAGAATAATCAACGCAGATAGTCACAGAGATATTCGTGAATTTATTTTTAAGAAGTACATTTTTTTTCCTCCCCCTGGAGCCAAGGTATGGCAGCTGCCATACCTTGCCATACCCAATCGACGCCTCTGATGGCAACCCGAAGGTAACGGGCGTACGCACGTCACAGAGAAGGACAGGGAAAGCCTGGGCTCTGCTGCATTCTGCCAGGGCCGGGCCAACCTGAAGACTGGCACAGAATCTGGTTTTATTTATTTGTCACATCCCAGTTTTGTTTTTTTGTTTTTTTGCGCGAGTGCTCAATCATTTTCTAGTGTTCCGTGAGAAGGGAGAGGATTAAATAGAACAAATAAAGATAGAATTATTTACCTATTTCTTCTTTTAAAATAACGCTCTACTTGATCATACTATATCGTCACACAAAAGCATCAAAAGTAGCATATCTGCAATTCTTGTTGTACCCAATCCACTATTGATTGATTGAAGACTTTATTAGAAGTTTGCATAGGAAAGGTTTCATGACGGTACAGTTCACTGGTACAAGGTCTACTAAAAGGAGATCCATGAAAAGACTAAGCTTATTTCCACAGGAAACCATTACAGTATCTCATATAACATTGAATGACAGACGAATAGAACACAGTACTATGCAGTAGATATGTAAAGAAAAATAAAATGAACTGAGAGAACAAAAAAAAAGAAAACAGTAAGTCTAAACAAACAGTAAGTATATAGTAAGTATATTAACCTCAAGGGAGCGTTTCGCTATTTCTACAAGTCATCTTTTCGACAACCAAACCTAATAGGCCAGTCAATCTAAGCTAAAAAAGGGCCTGAATAAACCCAAAATAAATTGCAATAGTAGTGGTTCAAGGTTTTTTATGATCCTTAGGGTCATCCAAATAACATATTAAAAGTTGTGAATTTTATATTTAGTGGATCAAGGAGAATTCAGGGGGTTCAAGTTTGGGTCCATTCACTTACTATACAGGAAAAAAAGACCCCCAAAAAGTCTTCTTTAAGTAGCATGTGTGGGGTCTAACTAGGGGTTTTTCATGATTCTGAATCCATTGCAAGCATTTGTTTTGCACAAAAAACATTCCTTGGGCTAAAAACGGACCCATAAAACTATGGTTTAGTGATGAGTCATCACTTTTCTGGGGTCAGCTCCGTTTTGTGGTGTCCGTTTTTAACCCGACAAATGTTTTTTGTGCAAAACAAATGCTTGCAATGGATTCAGGACCATGAAAAACCCCTAGTTAGACCTCTCACATGCTACTTAAAGAAGATTTTTGGGGGGTCTTTTTTTTCCTGTATAGTAAGTGAATGGACCCAAACTTGAACCCCCTAAATTTACCTTGATCCACTAAATATATAATTCACAACTTTTAATATGTTATTTGGATGACCCTAAGGATCATAAAAAACCTTGAACCATTACTATTGCAATTTCTTTTGGGTCAAACCTTAGATTGACTAGCCTATAACCCTAACCTCTGTGGGGTGAGTACCTTTTATGAGTACCTTTTTTTATGAGTACCTTTTACCAATTATAGAGGTTTTTAGTGGTAGCAGATATGCAGCTCGGCAAATAAAAGGTGAATTGATCCCAGTGCATGACGGAGGACAATATCACGATAATTGAAATCTCCACGATACGATTATCGTGAGTGTCTTTTATCACGATAAACGATAATATCCCGTATTGTCCCATCCATGCACTATTGATTCATTTCTCATTTACAGCAGCTAGTTAATCGGTTAATAGTCAGGAGGTTCCATGTAGTCATAGGGAATAGCAACCGCATTTTGTGCAGGGGGGAAAAAATGAAATGACATGTAATGAAATTGATGTTTAAAAAAAATGTTTTGATTGGAATATGTCTCCGATTTCCAAGTTTTGCCATATTTGGTGAGCGTATTATAAAAGCAATAAAAGACTCGCTCGGCTCCGCGTGGCCTGTGCCACGGCGCGGCCTTGCCAATAACCATGATGAAGCATTTCCTCTCAAAGTTATTGCTTTTGAAAGACCGCAATTTCAATTAACCCATTTAGGCCTAGGATTATTGACTACTTTAACCATTGAAAAATAGCAGATATACAAGCTCGCAGCGCGGCACCGAGTGCCGCGCTGCGAGCTTGTAGATCTGCTATTTTTGAAAAAATCATGATTTTTCTTTGCAAGTCTTTGAATATATCTATTTAAAAGCGAACATTTGTAACTCAAATATTTGCTTCTGGGGGGTCCCTGGAACAACATATTTTGAGATGGGGTGTCCGTGGCTAAATACCTGTAATTTTGGGGGTCCTTGACATGAAAAAGTTTGAGAACCACTGATTTAGAGGAAGGATTTAGTAGTCGGGTCAAAGATCGGGTCAAAGATATTCATAGACTTGCACACATTTTCACGATTTTTCAAAAATAGCAGATCTACAAGCTCGCAGCGCGGCACATATCTGCTATTTTTCTAAGGTTAAAGCATACATGGTCTAATGCAGGGGTCTTCAACAGGGGGTCCGCGACCCCTAGGGGGTCCGCGGAGGTACTGCAGGGGGTCCGCGAAATTATTGCAAAAAAAAAAAAAAAAAAGATTTTCAAAAAATGTTTTTTTTTCTCTTTTTATGTTAAAAAATAAATCATGATTCTATCCATTTTGAATAGCTTGAATACATGATTACTATGCAATTGACGGATTGTTGATATTATTGACATTGGTTCTCAGTTAATAAGTAGTATGTTTAGAAATGGTAGTGGCACGGCCCACCCTGCTCGCTGTAACTTGTACATGTTTAAAATAAAAAATATGTTGTAGCCCCGACCCCCCCGCCCTACGAGGTGGTAGGGGGTCCCTGCTCCATCTCCCCATCAGTTTGGGGGTCCCCGGCCTGAAAACGTTGAAGACCCCTGGTCTAATGGTTAAAGTGGTTAAAATCTAACGCGACTCGGGCGCGTTCCAGGTATTTGAGAGTTAAATATGTTCTCTGTGAGACAGCCAAGTCAAACATCTCGTTCCTTCAACATTTCACCACTTGACAGCTCGTCTCTTTTATACCCTATAATTAGTTTTCTTTTCTTACTTTTTTACCTATTTTCTTTTTTCTTCCCAACTTTATGTCAATTTATTAGACACTCCGGAAAAATGCGATCGCAGAATTTCCCGCATAATCAGCCAAACAGCGTAGATTATGCAGGGGTAGCATTTTTTCAAAAAGGGCGCATAATCGCATATTTCCGCTCGCATATTTTGAGTATTTCGCATATTCCACATAAAAGCACATAATACCCTGCATATTCTTCTAGCACATTTCGCAACTTTTCGCATATTGGCAACTTCCAGCAATTTCACCGCATAAAATCACATAAAACCGCCACATATTTCATCATAAAATCAAGGATTTTAGCCCACATAATCAAGCATTTTGTCCCGAGGGTCTAATTTATACCTCCCCACATTCATTTCTGTGTGTTGTCACAGTGTTGTATCCTACTGGCTCGCCTGCTAGTGAGGAGCCCGCACCAGGAGGACTTAGAGTGTCCGTCCTACTCCTCCCGCCCAACACTGGGGCTGCCTCCAACCTGTATAGGAGTACGTGTAATGACCATTATCACCCTCCCCGGCTTCCCTCCCCCAAAAACGGTGCCAATTGTGTTAATATACTGCGCTGGTTCTCAAACTTTGAAATGTCAAGGTCTCCCCTTAAATTTGACAGTGTACAAATGGAACCATTTGTAGTTTTTCGGAAAACTCCTAAATCTCTCTCAATTTGGGGGTCCTTGCCACGACGAAATTTGAGAGCTATAACTGATTTAGAAGGCATTTGTCGAATGGGCTTTATTGTGTAGAATGGGCTTTATGGTTTAACCCATTTAGGCCTAGAATTATTGATTGCTTTTACCAGTGAAAAATTGCAGATATACAAGCTTGAAAAAGTTGTGAAAACGTGTGCAAATCTTTGAATATATGTATTTTCAAAGCGAACGTTTGTAACTCAAATTTTGCTTCTGGGTGGTCCCTGGAACTAGACATTTTGAGATGTGGGTCCGTGGCCAAATAAATGTCATTTTGGGGGTCCTTCACGTGAAAAGGTTTGAGAACCACCAATCTGAGTTCCCAGACGTTCTTAGAGAACCACTGACACAGTAGTCTCTCAAGAACAGACAGATAACTGAGCTCCATTTAAGTGAAAAGGACCTTTTCTTTGACGATGGCTAGCCAGATTACTGACATAGAAACATAGGTTTTTCCAAAAAAAAAAACCCTTAGAAGGATTCAAAAGACACTTATAGAATCGGGACAAAATTCTAATTTTCACGATTTTTCAAAAATAGCAGATCTGCAAGCTCGCAGCGCGGCACTCGGTGCCGCGCTGTGAGCTTGTAGATCTGCTATTTTTTCAAGTTAAAGCATAAAATAATGATAAACAATAATGTGTACCCGTTCTAAAATGGTTAAGGAACCTGCCAGCGTGAAAGTGATTGTGCAGCCTAACCACAATGAAAGCCCACACAAGGAACAAATGGAGTTAACAGGGTTTCCCCTAAGTGGCTGCAGGAGCCCACGTCTAGCCCGGCCTGAAATTGAATGAATCTCTCTGTTTAGTCTTAATTCTCTCTCTCTTTGGTGTACCTCCATCTCCTCTGTCATGTCTATTCCTCATCATTAGACTGGTTGTTATTGTGGTCCAGACTAGAGCCTGCTAGCTCCCTCACGTCTGAGCCTTATTCCACACGTCCCAAGTTGGTGCTTTCCACCAGTGTGGAAAGTACATCTAACCAGGGACGTGCTGGCCATTGGGAAAAGCGGGACAACTCCCGAACGGCTGGTTCATTCCCGGCCGGTCCAGGTCTCCAAGTTTCAAATTTGTAGATCTTTTCGCAAAGCAAAGCACTGCTTCATCATACAAGGCCGTCGCACAAAAGTAGTGAAAACAGCAGATCTACAAGCACACAACGCCTCGCGGTGCGAGGCGTTGTGTGCTTGTAGATCGGCTGTTTTCACTAGTTTAAATCATTTTTAAAATGATAAATACAAAACAAACGGTTTTGGACATACAAGGTTTCCACCCGACAACGACAAACTCATATAACTCATGGCCCACTGGCTTGTCACTTGTCATGATCTGAAATGGCAAATCTTTGAGTAGCAGCAGCGCTATAGAGAGAGATCTCTCTATAGCGCGCAATGAGGGCCTCTACAACTCTTTTTCCCTGGGCTGAATCAGGGGCCCAGCACATCCCTGCATCTAACCAAGTATAGTACACTACCTTTTTAGGTCATTTTACTTGACTTGAGTATAACCATTTTTTCCAATACTTTGTCATCTCTGGGGGGCGCCCCCGCTGGCCTACCGGTCCAGGTGCATGCATACCACACAGGCTCGGTGTAGCCTGACAGTGTGTTGCTGGTTTGATTCCTGGTCACGAAGACCTTTGCCGCGCGTCACTCCCCATTTCCTGTCAGTCAACCAGAAAAAATATACTTTGTTGTTTCTGTCGGAAAGAACCCCTCGTATCTCCATATTTTAACTTTTTG
>NC_137826.1:5992004-6049504 GCF_963921795.1 Nannobrachium achirus | reverse complement strand
CACACATAGGCTTGAGCCCCTGCCCTTTTATCCGTCTGTAAAAAGTGCCCTCTCCAGACCATGAATGCAGTTTTCACTATGGTGAAAGAAATGCAAATGCCCTCTTTCCATGCCATACCTGAAGGCAGCGTTCAAGAGAATTGCCTTGTCCAAAATCTCCTCAACTTGAATGCAGCATCTTATGTTGAAAGAATTGCCCTCTCTGTGTAGAAATCAAGCATCGAAAATAGCCGACCTCCAAGCTCACAACGCGTTTCACTAAAAGGCCCTTTTTAGAAATGTCAGCCCCTGCCTCTCTAACATTCTCTGCACGTCCCTGCCCCCAACACCCCCTGATCAGTGACACCCCCTCTGTCGTTTTAGCCTGGAAACCAGACCAATCTGCTGCCAGTGCAAAAAGAAAACAAACGGTTGTGATTGGATTTGCGCTGTGTTGGTCACCACCACCTTTCACTGCTGCCTGCTGCTGACTGGTGTTGCATGATCACCTGGGTGATGCTGTTGCTCCACGTCGGATGTCGTTGTATTTTTTTCATAAATGAACGTCCTACTTGATCATACTACAGATCACACACAAGCATCAAAGGTAGCGGATCTGCTACTTTTGCTGTTTTTGAAATTGAATCCTGAAAAGTAAAAGTTTTGGACATAATGGTACAGTACATATTGTCGTACTTCCATCTTCAAGTGTTGCGTAAAAGTAGTAAAAAAAAGCATGTAGATCTGCCATTTTCGCCACTTCTGAACCATTTGTAAGGTGAAAGTCTATCTGTTGATTTAATAAATATCTGACCATAACTCATTTGTGAGCTTGTAGATTTGTCGATTTTCTTTACTTTTGTATGATGAAGTAGGACATACAGAACATACAGTACAGTTTAAATATGGAGATAAAAGGTTTCTGCCCAACAGCAACGACATGCCATAGTCTCTCACGCACAGAGGTCTTTGAGTCCCTAACTCCACCTCGCTAAAAGAACTGACAGGAAGCTATCATCTGCTTTTTTTTTTTTTTTTTTTAACGGTTATTATATTCTTCATTTCTTCTAAAGCAGTGAAGCCTAGATAGGCTTTATTTTGGTTTCCAGTGGGTCTTATTTATATGACTGCTAAGGCCAAGCGGAAGTAGTGCGGGGGGAAGCTCTTTCGTTCTATTTATGGCGGAATGGCTTTGACACACATCTTTGTGGCTTGGCTAACGTTGGATGAATAAATGACACAATGAAGACACGCCGTCTACCCTGACGTTTCAATGACTCAACTTTTCAGATGGGGAGGGGTGGTCCCTGGCACAAATCAATGTGGGGGGTCCTTGACAGTGGTGGAAGAAGTACTCACATTTTCCACCGTGTACTGTATACTCTGTTACAAGAATTGGTGTCAAAATATACTTCATTACTAAAAGTAAAAGTACTCATTATGCACAACATCCCATTTCACAAGTTTCCAAATGTATAAAATGTAGATGTAGATCTGCTATTTTCACAATTCATGAAAAAAAACGAATATTTGACAATTTGGCCAATTTCAGAGGTATTAAAAAGTCCTTAAATTGTCACTTTAGAAATGTGCAGATACTCTCTATATACACTTAAATGTTGTGTTGGCGTGTTTACTGTTGAGTGAGAAAACAATGTTACACATTAAGCTAATCATCTGGGGACCCCCCCCCCCCCCCAAAAAAATAAAAAATAAAAAATATATATATATCCACAAGTTTCCCCGGGGGTTTACTGGAGACTATCAGGACCAAACTTCCGGGTTTAACAGCAGACATACAAGCTCACGTCGCGTCGCAGATGCAACCCGTTGTGAGCTTGTAAATCGGCGGTGGAACCTCGATGCAGACGTTTGCGCAATGCACTATGGGGCGTTGGAAACTCGTGGATAAATAAATAAATAATAATAATAATAATAATAATAATTTGGGGGTCCCAACCCACCGGTTGAGAACCACTGCTATACACCACTGGTTCTTGGCATAAAAACGAGAGCTACTGATCTCTACCCTGACTTTCCAATGACTAAATACTCTCTCTCTCTCTATGTCTCTCTCTCTCTCTCTCTCTCTCTCTCTCTATGTCTCTCTCTCTCTCTCTCTCTCTCTCTCTCTCTCTCTCTCTCTCTATGTCTCTCTCTCTCTCTCTCTCTCTATGTCTCTCTCTCTCTCTCTCTCTCTCTCTCTCTCTCTCTCTCTCTCTCTCTCTCTCTATGTCTCTCTCTCTCTCTCTCTCTCTCTCTCTCTCTCTCTCTCTATGTCTCTCTCTCTCTGTGCAGCATTGCAGGGAGGAAGGCGAGAGCGCTGTATGCCTGCAAGGCAGAGCACGACTCTGAGCTGTCCTTCATCGCCGGGACCGTCTTTGAGAACGGTGAGTCGCAGCCCCCCCCCCCCCCCCCCCCACACACACACAAACACACACACACACACACCACGTGACCTCACCACGAGAGAGAGAGAGAGAGAGAGAGAGAGAGAGAGAGGAGGAAGGAAGCGCGAGAGGGAATGTGTGGGCGCGTGTTTGTAGAGAAACACAATAATTAGCGGCTGGGAGAGAAGGACGAAATGAACCGTGGATCTGTTCTCTTGACCTTTGGCTGGTCGCGTGGGACGTGTGTGTGTGTGTGTATGTGTGTGTGCGTGTGGTCACAGAGTTTTTATAGTCAGCATGGCATCGCTGCAGCCGTCAATTATTTATCTGAGAAGTTATTCTATCGGTTATTGTCTTGATTATTAATCGAATATCGAAAAGTGCGTTTTCACAATCTACGTTTTTCACAATCTACAATCTACTATTATAACTAGGGATCCGAGGGAGTGGTTCCCCAACTTTTTTTAGCTCAAGACGTTAAAGGACAACTAGGGTACAACAAGGGTTCATATTTTAGATAGTCATTAGAGAAAAGAAAAGATGAGTGTTAAATGTTTTCATTTACTTCTTTCTCTCATTTTAGTGATTTTAATGATTTTGATTTGCATGCATGCCCCCAGGTTGGGGCATACCCAAGATGCACCACAATCTTTCATGGGCAGATGTGACTTATGGGGGCTGGTGTAAATAGTAACAAAGAAATTGACGGCTTATTGTGTCTAAAAAGACATATTTAGCCACTTGTACGCATGTCCCCACCCACTGAAATAAAAATACTAAAATCGCTAAAACAACTCATATTTTCTTTTCTCTAATTACAATCTAAAATATGAACCCTTGTTGTAAAAAAAACAAAGTTGTCCTTTAAAGAGACATTTTAACTCATTCTGTGCCAATGACTGCTTATGACGGTTTTTTTCCAATAGCCCTGTGTGCCAATGACGGCTTATGACGGTTTTTGTGTTTTTTACATAGAAAAAAAAAAAAAAAAAAAAAATCATTTTTTTTTTTTTTCTAAAGATGTCAAAATGACCTGAGATCAGAGAGATGCTTTTCTCTGTTTGTGTGTTCGCTCCCATCGTTTAGCTGATTGAGAAAATGTGTGTTCATGTGTGTCCATTCTAGTGGATGGACACTTTTTTTCATTCAAACAGCTCTATCTCTGGAACCATTTGTCCGATTGCCAAAATTCTTTTTGCCACTGAATCACAACAACTGTGTCTGTTTCTGTGGGGAAAAAAATTATAAAAAAAAAATCTTTTTTTTTCATTGCATAGTAAAGAAAAACATACAAAATCTCGGCACAGCTACCTTGGAGCCATTTTGGCATCTGGCACAGAATGAGTTAATGTGTCCCCGGGACCCAAACTTTTTTGTATATTTTTGGAATACGTTTCAAACAGTTTAACTACAGTACGCACATAAACATAATTCCTTGACATGAAAGTGTTTGAGAACCACTCAAGCCCATGAGAAACCACACATAATTATAACTTTACAGGGAAAGATGAGGGACGTGCAGGGGTGTCGCACCAAATTCTGGGCCCCGGGTACAAGGATTCACTGCGGGGCCCCTGTGCTTTAACTATTGAAAAATAGCAGATATACAATCTCACAGCGCAGCACCGAGTGCCGCGCTGCGAGCTTGTAGATCTGCTATTTTTTGATAAATTTCGAATATTTCAAATCCTTCTAAGGTTTTTTTGAAACATCTATGTTTCGATGTCAGTGGAGCTCAAACCTTTTCATGTGAAGGACCCCCAAAATGATATGTATTTGGCCCACGGACCCCCATTTCAAAATATTTCATTCCAGGGACCCCCCAGAAGCAAAATCTGAGTTACAAATGTTCGCTTAAAAAATACATATATTCAAAGATTTGCACACATTTTCACGACTTTTCAAAAATAGCAGATCTACAAGCTCGCAGCGCGGCACTCGGTGCCGCGCTGTGAGCTTGATATCTGCTATTTTTCAATAGCTAAAGTATAACATAATTGAGGCCCCTCCACCACCTTGGGCCCTAGTAACTCAGTCCCACTTTCCTACCCCTTGTGACGCCCCTGGGGACGTGTGAAGCTTCTTCAAGGAAAAACACGCCCAACGCCGCTTACCGTTGCTGTCGGGCAGAAACCTCTCATTGCGACCGTCAGGTCGCAGTTACTATCAAAACCTCCGCCGGCTGTCAGTCAGTCTGTTAGTCTGTCATGTCACGTCACACTTTTGCCCTACTCATATCTCCACCACCGTTGCCCCGATCCATGCCAAACTTTGCACACACACACTCCTTGGCTGCCAAACCACAACCTCCACCCCTCATTTCTCACCTGGCCCTCTTCTAGCGCCACCCTGAGGCCGATTCTTGCAAAGCACATTTTTGGACACTGCTCCTACAGATTTTGCCGTAAAATCAAAGAAAACGGTACACAGTATGTCTAGAGTCATGTCATCGACATGGATCTGTCCCATTTAGGCCCGATTTTTTCAAACCCATTTTTGGACACTGTTCCACAGATTTTTCCCCAAAATCACGCAAAGTGGTACACAGTATGTCTACATGTGACCTGACGGTCTCCATATTTAGACTTGAGCTTTTTTTAAATTAACTTCATCACCCTACAGCGTCACGCAAAAGCATCAAAAGTAAGCAGATCTACAAGCTTGAAACGTGGCGTTAACGACGCTTTTCAAGCTTGTAGATCTGTTAATTTTGATACTGGGGCCTGTCACCCTGACAGGAGTTTATTTCCCAACAATGACAGTCTCACCTTCAATTATCTTGCTTATTACACGGCTGCTTAATAAAGAAAAACTAATCAATTTGCCAAAGGACGTGATAGAGGTAAGCAATTTACCCCGAGTGAGAGGACATTATGCTCTGATAATGTCCTGTGTTAGGGTGTTATCGGACGAGGCGAAGCCGAGTCCGATAACACCCTAACACAGGACATTATCAGAGCATAATGTCCGACCCCGAGTGGTAAATAGCTTTTCTACCACTTTTTCCCTTATACATGAAAGAAAACACATAGTTGTAACTTGCAAGGATCTTAAGTTACAATCATTATTGCCTATAAAACTTCCGCGAGACAGCAGATAGTTCCACCAACAACATCTTCTACTCACCAACAGATGGCGCCAACTCCATACTAATCCATGCGTCTAGCTTACAGCTAAGCTAACGTCAGTTAGAAGTACCGTTCCGGCCGTAAATAGAGGCTGTTCGCTTCCAGAAAGGCATAGGTTCAGAGAAAAGGGGCTTTAAAGTTGGCGGATTGCATTGGATCCAAATAAATCGGCGACTATAGCATGCACGTTAGTGAACATAGGACCGTTGCCACGGTCATTTGTTGGTTGGGGGAAAGGTGTTCCGACTACCTCCTGAAGTCCCCGGATGTACACTGAGGCTCATTGATCTCGGACAAGTCCTCACACAACTTTGCGGCAGTAGTTCTCTCATAACCTCCGGAATTTAGCCAATCAGAATCCAGTATTTGAACACATGACTCGAAAAAGTGGTAGAAAGAGCAGATCTCTTCACTGTCGGGTGGAAACCTCATATGTCCAAAACTGTTTAATACCGATCAGGATTCAAATAAAAGAAATAGCAAAAGTAGCAGATCTGCATCCTCAAAACACGCTGCGTTTCCAGCTTGTATATCTACTACTTTTGATCATTTTGTGTGACTGTGTAGTATGATCAAGTAGGGTAGCGTTAATTTAAGAAACACAAAAACACAAAAAGTCCAAATATGGCAATGATATCGACGAATAGCTATCAAAATAGCTATGACCAGGGACGTGCAGAGAATGTTAGAGAGGCAGGGGCTGACATTTCTAAAAGGGCCTTTTGGTAAAAATACCGAAAATAGCAGACCTCCAAGCTCACAACGCAACGCGTTGTGAGCTTGGAGGTCGTCTATTTTCGGTGCTTTATACCACACTGATCAAGTCAATACTGGAGATGTGGCGTAACGGCACAGATTTCTACACAGAGAGGACAATTATTTGAACATAAAATGCTGCATTCAAGTTCAGGAGAGTTTGGAAAAGGCAATTCTCCTGAATGCTGCCTTCAAGTATGGCATGGAAAGGGAGGGCTTTTGCATTTTTTTTCGCCATAGTGAACACTGCATTCATGGCCTGGAGAAGGCACTTTTTACAGATGGATAAAAGGGCAAGGGCTCAAGCCCCCTTTGATGTCTATGTGTGCCTAACTATGAAAAAGGGAATGCTTTTGGACATACAAGGTTTCCACGCGACGGCGACGACGCCATGACTTTGTGGTCTATAAATAAAGACAGATTAGATCCCTAACAGCCAGGGATCAACAGGGTCATGTGAGAGAGACACAACAACAACAGCCACTGTGTGTTCCTACAATCCTCTCTGACTCAACCTCGCCAACATCATCAGGACTTTTATGAATTTTGACTTTCTTAACGTTGTGTAATAAAACACTGAATTAGATTACGTTCCGCTCTGTAAATGAGATCTTCTCAAACGGTGGCATCCTGGTTGTAAATAGGTCATTACAGCCACTCCGTACAGCTGGGAGTTTAGGAAAAGGCTTTATTTGAGAGCATGTGGTGGATTAAGAACTTGACTGTCAGTCAGTCTGTCACGTCATGTCACGTCACCGTCACGTCACACTTTTGCCCTACTCAAAATTCATGGAACATCTCCTTAACACCAAGATTAACTGTATTCCATATATGCAATAAATGCTAAAATCTACTTTGACGTGACTGTTCCTGACTAAACTAAAACATTTAATACCCTATTAGTGCCTATCCCGAACAAGTTCGGCTTTATTTCAATCCAATCCAATATTTTATTTGCTATTTTACTTACTCCGAGCTGCTTGGAGCAACGTGGGTGGTCCTTGCTCGTCCAGCGCTATCCAACGAGAGACGCTAGATGGTCCGACGATTTATTCCATTGAAAATGGTTTAAAATAAAGTTTAGAGCCCCCCCAAAAAACCTCAATCTATACTGTCGGCGGCGCGACGTATTCCAGGGTGCCTATCCCGAACTAGTCCGGGATATTTAATAAAATGAATTATTTAATCGGAGGCCGCAACGAAGCCCCGGTCTCTATAGCTTTAGATCGGGCTTCTAAATGGGTTAGCATTTTGGCTACGTGTCAGCTAGCTTCCTCCTCTAGTCACCCATAGCATTGGCTGGAGTGAAATCCCAAGGCACTTGGGACAGTGTCGACGGAAGCTAGAGCGAAGGTCTATAGAGACATTTCTGGCACTCTAGCGCCCCTTGTGGCCGGCGGCACTGTATGAGTTAATATGAATAAAACTAAACAAAGTTTTATTCAAAAGACAGTATGACTAAAACTGCACAACCAAAACTCTCACTGACTCTGCTTCTCTCTCTCTGCAGTTCATCCGTCGAGGGAGCCTGGCTGGCTGGAAGGCACGCTGGACGGACGCATGGGGCTCATCCCAGAGAACTACGTGGAGTTTGTGTAGTCTCCGGTGGTCTCCAGTGGGGACCCCCCAACCCCTATAACTCTGAGAGTGTACAAACGGAACCAAATGGACCCGTTTACGGGTCCATTTGGTTCCGTTTGTACTCTCTCTGAGTTACAGTACAGACCTGTTAATGGTGCGTTTCACACTGGCGGATACAGAGTTACTTCCTTTTCAGTGGAAGTCAGGCGATATGAAAATGCAAAGATACAGATCTGACATCTGTAGCTATCACAAAATAAAACAAAAAAGTTGAGCTGGTTTCAACTTACTTTCAGCTACAAAGATACAAATAATGCCTTGTATCTTTGTATGGTTTGTATCTAGACCAGTGTGAACGCTATAGCATTAGGGTCCATTTGGAAGTAACCCCCTCCTCAAGACCCCCTGGGAAGGTCCCTTGGAGACCCCACACTTTGAGAACCACTGGTCTAAAAAGCATTTAATGGACTCCCACTCCACCACTTACTCTAGGACCTATTATAGGACTGACTGGGAATTGTTCTTTTTATTTTGGAGGGGAACCAACTTGGGGGGGGAGTTGACCCTGGACTTCACTTGACCGCAAACGGGAACGGATTCATTGAGAAACGGACATGTTCGTCGATGGATATGGGATGCCGGAGCGGATTGTGGCTGGACTGGACTGGACTGGACTGGGTGGGAAAGGAGTGGAGTGGATTGGATTGGAGTGGACTATAGTTGGAGTGGAGTGGGGGACATGATCACTGTGTTGCACTGGAAAAAAAAAAACACAACAAAAATAGACGAGACTTTTATTGGATTTACGGAATAACGGAGAGGAGGCGCTTCCCAGTGTGCGTGCGTGTGCATGTGTGCGTTTGTGTGTGTGTGTGTGTGCGCACTTGTATTACCATACTTGTGAGGTCCAAAGGTCCCCACACACACAAGCATAGTACCATTTCAGAGATATTCATTGTGAGAATGTGACGGTTTCACTGATCTTCACAAGAGAAATGTTTGATTTTATGATTAAATAGGATTTTAGGGTTAGCATTAGGCCTTTTAGAGAGGTTGGAGTTTATTATGCCTGGTTTATACTGTGCTGTATGCTGTGTGTTAATCTACAAGCTCACATACAGTATGTGTCACAGCGTGTTGTGAGCTTTTAGATCTACTATTTTCGGCTTGGTGGGGTTTAAAATGGCCCCAAAAAATACGAGTTTTGCTTATAAAATTGCCGTCCTCAAAACTATATCCTCAAAGTATAGTAATACCGGTGTGTGTGTGTGTGTGTGTGTGTGTGTGTGTGGTTGAGAGAGAGAGAGAGAGAGAGAGAGAGAGAGAGGCTAATGAAGAGCCAAAGAGAGAGAGAGAGAGGCGAACAACTGAGGAACAAGGCTCATGGTTAAATACTTTTCTTTAATTTAGTTTTACTGTGTGAAGATGCACTGCCACTGCTGTGGGCTGTTTAAAAGAGGAAAGCAAGTGGCCTTAAGGCTGGGTTCCCCAATTAGTTTTCCCCACGGGCCGAATTATGTCTAGGGTACCAAGCCGAGGGCCACAACATTGAATTATGTCTAGGGTACCAAGCCGAGGGCCACAACATTGAATTATGTCTAGGGTACCAAGCCGAGGGCCACGACATTGCAGGAGGCGACGGTGGTGTTCCGGCTACTCCAGCGACAGTTCAGATATCGTCGTTGTCGGGGGAAAATCTTTTATGTCCAAAACCGTTCGTTTTGCATTTATCATTTAAAAAATGATTTAAACTAGTGAAAACAGCCGATCTACAAGCACACAACGCCTCGCACCGCGAGGCGTTGTGTGCTTGTAGATCTGCTGTTTTCGCTACTTTTGTGTGACGGCCTTGTATGATTTGGGAAAGAGCGTACAAATTTGGAGATACGAGATTTCCACCCGACAACGACGATATACTAGTGTTGTTGCTGCTCTTATACCACCATTATTACTGGGGTTGGTGTGGGCCGGACAGTAGCCCCCCGCGGGCCGCAAATTGCCCGGGGGCCGCCTATTGGGGAACCCTGCCTAAAGGGTTTGGACTGCAGAGCTTTGCTTCATCACCACCAGACCGTGTGCATATTAGCCACCGTGTGAATCTATAGCCACTGATCAAGACACGCAATGTAAAACTGACTGAAACGGTGTGGGATTGATTGTGTTCTGTGCTGTGGGAAGGTGCGGTGGACGGGTGATCGGTGTTGTATGAATAGATTTGTCACTTCTCCGTACACGCCGGTCGCCGCGCGGTGAAAATAGCCGATCTAAAAGATCGCGAGGCATCGTAAACGCCTTTTGATCTATACAAGCCCACTATCTATACAAGCCCACGATCTATACAAGCCCACAGCTGCGCTGCGAGCTTGTAGATCCGCTGTTTTTGAAAAATCGTGAACATTTGTGCAAGTCTTTGAATATTTTTGACCCGTTACTATAAATGTTTCTTCTGAATCAGTGGTTCTCTTTTTCCATGTCAAGGACCCCCCAAAATTACATGCTTTTGGGCACGGACCCCCAATCTCAAAATATGTTGTCCCAGGGACCACTGAGAAGCAAATATTTGAGTTACAAATGTTCGCTTTTAAAAAGATACATTCAAAGACTTGCAAAAAAGAAATCGTGATTTTTCAAAAATGTAGGCCAATGTAGACTTCATCTTCCCAACCAATCAGAAGGGCCTTTTCCACCGTCAAAGAACCGGTTCTGGTTCTTTCTCCCGCCTATGGGATGAACCAGAGGTGAGCTTTTCCCCCGAGAACCGGAGTTGGTTTCCGATCCGTAAAAGTTGGTTCCGAACGGGAACCACAAAATCCTTGGTACCTTTGATTCAACCATGGTTCAATCTGGTGGAAACGCAAGCCGGTTCGCAAGAACGAACCGAGGTGCCAAGAAAGTTGAACCGGGACACCGGGTTCTGGAACCGGTTCTTTGCCGGTGGAAAAGGCCCCAATGTGCGAGACATTTCTATGAAGCCATCTGCAACCATTATTTCTTATATTTCTCCAGAGGTACACACGACACCCCTCTGCTAACGTCATCCCTGACGACGTTGGTCGGTTTTGATGTCTATTTTGACGTGCAAAAAGCATAACGTGACCTTAATGGGATGGCGCTCATGCAGAATGTCAGCGTTGAGCAGCGAGGGACCCCCCAGGGCAGAGCAGGACACAGCCAGGGCCTGTCAGTGTTGCTCAGTATCGATCTGTCAATGTCTCGCAACTTGGCAGCCCCTCCTGGTTACCACGAACAACTTTATCCCGTTTCGGCCTGGAATTATTGAATGCTTTAACCAGTGAAAAATAGCAGATATACAAGCTCACAGCGCGGCACCGAGTGCCGCGCTGCGAGCTTGTAGATCTGCTATTTTTGAAAAAAAGTCGTGAAAATGTGTGCAAATCTTTGAATATATGTATTTTCAAAGCGAACGTTTGTAACTCAAATTTTGCTTCTGGGGGGGTCCCTGGAACTAAATATTTTGAGATCCGTTGGTCCGTGGCCAAATTCATATTATTTTGGGGGTCCATCAAATGAAAAGGTTTGTGACATAGTAGTCTCTCAAGAACAGGCTAACTGAGCTCCATTTAAGTGAAAAGGACGTTTTCTTTGACGATGGCTAGCCAGATTGCTGACATAGAAACATAGGTTTTTCAAAAAAAAAAACTTAGAAGGATTCAAAAGACACTTATAGAATCGGGTCAAAATTCTAATTTTCACGATTTTTCAAAAATAGCAGATCTACAAGCTCGCAGCGCGGCACTCGGTGCCGCGCTGTGAGCTTGTATATCTGCTATTTTTCAATAGTTAAAGCATAAAATAATGATACACAATATAGTGTACCCGTTCTGATTCTGAATGGGTTAAAAACAAACTGAACTTCCCAAGCTTTCGGTCGAGTCGCGTGTTTGCCGCACAACATAGATTGAGCCACTCGAGTTAGATTTATTTTATTTTATTTTATTTTTTACAGTTGCAGCGCAACCAGAAAAAAAAAAAAGATATTCGTTTTCATGGTGGCTTCTTGAGAGAACGATGCGAGTTCATGGCCAAGTATGACAGCTATACAACTGGAAGCTGGAAGCATTTTTTCTTTTCTCATTTCATTTCATTTCTGTATTTGTGATAACCTGACATTTAAAATGTGCTCTGCTGCAGTGTATGAAAAGCCAACTTGAGCCCTGTGAGGTTAAAGGGCATGATGTGAGTGATGATCTTTTTTTGTAATATTATATTCTGATAGTAATCATTGATATAGAGTTGGTTTGCTCAGTTATATTGGTCTCCCTGTCTCTCCTGGTTTATGGTAAAACTGGAAATAAATGTTACGAGAGAGAACTCTGTATCTTCTTGATAATCAAGTGAAATTGGAAGTGATGAAACGAAAAAGCAGAATAGGGATGGGACGATAAGCAATATTATCGTTTATCGCGATAAAAAAAAACACTCACGATAATCATATCGTGGAGATTTAATACATCGTGAAATCATCCTCCGTCATGCACTGGGATCAATTCACCTTTTATTTGCTGAGCTGCATATCCAGTACCATTTATTGGTAAAACGTACTTATAATATACTGTACATACTTGATACAGTCTTTTCTTCACTCTCTACCAAATCTCTTTGCCAAAAAATAGCCGATCTACAAGTTCGACGCATTGTGAGCTTGTAGATCTGCTATTTTTTGGCAGATGTTCCACCCCAGGATAATGGATGTTGGGGATATTTTGATTATCGCGATAATATCGTAAATCACATTTTCTTTGGTCACAATAATCGTGATATGAAATGTTCATATTGTCCCATTCCTAGAACAGACAAAATGGAAACTATAACATCGAAGCTGGTAAATATGGGTTCTCTCTCCTGAAGGGATGAAACACGTAACCCACCTGAAAACCTACACTGAAGGGACTACCTCCTAATTTTAGACACACCCATCTCCAGAGAGAACGGTGGGTGGCCAGAGGTACCCACAGACACCTATGGCGACCGAACCCATAGTAACCCACTGTATGTTCTGCTTGCTAAAGTAAGAACTGGAGAGAGACAGAGAGAGACTGAACAAACACTGGCAGTGATTACTATCAAAATATAGACAGGTTTCCCACGGTCATGAAATTCCTGGAAATATTTTGAAATTAGAAAAATATTTTTTCCAGTACTGGAAAGGTTTTGGAATTGATCAAGGGTCCTGGAAAAATAGCTATGCATTGTCTTTGGTTATTGATTTTGTTAATACCTCTGAAATGACAAATTAAACATTGGCCAAATTGTCAAATATTAGAGGCAGAAATTGTGAAAATAGCAGATATACATGCTCACAACGCCTCGCAACTGTGAGCATGTAGATCGGCTATTTTCACAATAAAACTGTGTTATACTATACAAAATTCCTGCTCGTCATGGTGCCGGGGTCCCCAGTTCAAATATGATTATTTCGGGGGTCACTGCCTGAAAAGGTTGAGAACCACTGGCAGTCTTTGGGCATTGCGCATAGGAGCAAGCGACTCGTTATTGAGCTGAATTATTCTTATATAGTCCTGGAAATCGGGTTAAAAATTCTGGAAAAGTTTTGGAAATGAATTGGTAAAGATGTGTGGGAACCCTGTATAGAGCTTTAATGTTTTAACAAAAAATATATCACTTACAGCACATTTGAAAGGACTGCAAACCCCTGGTTAAGCTCTGCAGGTCCGTTTAAATTCCACCCCTTTTCCCCCCTCCCAATGTAGTTATTATTATGCCGATTATTTGGTTTATATACTTGCTTGTGTGGCAAAAATAGACTCTCTAAAAGCTCAGAATGCGTTGCTGCGCGACTCATCGTGAGCTTGTGTAGACGTTCTATTGTCGGCGCACAACTTTCTATAGGTATAAATCAGACGTGAGGCACAAAGACTTGATGATTCCCAATGACTGAAATTGTAATGTGTGTACGTTGATCCAGTGTTGTTGTGGGGCTCCTGTGAATGTCTTTTCTTTTGATTTTCCTCTGAGCTTTGGTTCATTTGATTTAGTTTTCCCCTCTCTCTCTCTCTCTCTCTCTTTGATCTACTTGGTGAACATGTGTGGAAGAATCAGTTTTTGCAGATTTTCTTTTTTCTTTTTACACAAAAAATATTGAATGACATTTGTTTTCTTCTTTAACAGCTAAATCAAATGGGAGGGTATAGGGGGAAAAAAACACTTTTAAATGTGAAACTAGACTACTTCTGTTCATATGTAAAAGCTCTTATTTATGATGATTCTTTTTCAAAGGGCGACATTCCTTTTTTTTTCTCTGGAGGGTGGGGGGCGGGTATTATTGACCTTGTAAATAAATATGACATTTGATAAGGTATAATTTTTGCTTTTGAAGTATGGAAATTTTATATTTTGTATTTTTTATCATACTAACTTAATTCTTTAGCATCTCAGTTTTGCCCATGTGTTGATGTGCTCTTTTGTATCATTTAAATCTACAGTATATCTACAACCTTTGAATATTCCCCCAAATGTTTCAGTGAATCAACAAGGTTGTATACCAATTAAAAGACACATGTTGTTACTGCTACAGTCTGTCTTGTGGTCTTGTTTTTGGTGGTCTGCGCCGTTCAGGGTTCTTCAACGTTTTCAGTCCAAGGACCCCTTAGCTGAGAGAGAGATGAAGCAGGGACCCCCACGACATATTGTATAAAAATATGTTGCCGATTTAAAATGTTCATACTGTAGATTTCTTTAGACAGCTTAGACTTGTTTGTCATCAGGTTGGAGTAATATGTATGTACAGATATTTAACCACTTGAACCGTCAAATACTTAGTCTGCTCTTCTTTTCCCTCTACAAACCTCTTTGCCAAAAATAGCCGATCTACAAGCTCGATTGTAGATCTGCTATTTTTGGCTAATGTTCCACTCAGAATAGGGACGCTAGGGTTCTAATGGTTAATTTAAAAAACATGATAATATCACACAGATTTGGCCACCCTGTAGTAACTCTTAGGACCCCCTAGGGGTCCCGGACCCCCTGTTGAAGACCCCTGGTGTAGTTCTTAATATTGTTGGTGCCATCCCATCATCCTACGTACATCCACCTCTTTCCGCTGGAATTTACTGTAGAATCTTTTGCACCACACTTCCGGTTAACTGCAGACATACAAGCTCACGTTGCGTCGCAGATGCAACCGTTGTGAGCTTGTAGATCACACTCGGCTGCGGCGCCGGAAGCTCCGTGCAACTTCTGCGCAATGCACGATGGGATGTTGGAAAGTTGTGGATACGATGATGATTATGATGAAACCATGCACGCACACTTTCCAGTACAGATAGTGTCCAAAGCTCTCACAAATCGCCACACATTATTTGCGGAGTCATCTGATCAAGATGTTTCCCATTTTCCATATTCCAGACCTTTATTATCGCCTATGATCGACTTCCAAATTTTGTGGCCCCCGAGCATAGGCAGTCCGAACTTTTTATTGCAAGACAAGAGGGGGAAACAGACCATTACAGCATAAAAAAATAATCAACAAACTGGCCAAATAGTCTAGTAGCCAGCCCATAGAGCCCCATTGTGAACCCGGACATTTTGAGTACCCTAAAGTTTTATGTTAGAAATGTTGAGTATGGGTCCCCAGCATGTAGAAACTGCCGGATGCTAACTTGTATATGTTGAGCAATTTTCATAATTAGCATAATTAGCTTTAATTAGCATAATCACCTATAATAATGGATATTGGATAATATGTCAAAAACTGATTGGCTGATTTGAACAATATTGGAGTGGTGTTGGGGGTTATTGAGGATGCTGAATCCATTTCTGACATTTTCTAAATTCAAAATGGCTTTTTTAAACCGGAAATGGCCATATACCAACTTAAATTGGGATGATTTTGATCATTTTTTGTTGATTTTCCAAATGATGGAGTGACTATTTTTGCTAGGCTATTGTGGCAGTCATTGTTCTAATCATTGTGTGGATTGTCTATATTTGGCTTTTGAAATGCAGATAATGTATAAGCATATAAATAACCACATGTATAATTTAATTCATAATCAAAATCAACAAAAAAGTATCAAAATCATCCCAATTTAAGTTGGTATATGACCATTTACGGTGTAAAGCGGCCATTTAGAATTTAGAAAATGTCAGAAATGGATTCAGCATATTCAATAACCCCCAAAACCACTCCAATATTGTTCAAATCGTCCTATCAGTTTTTGACATATAATCCATATAGGTGATTATGCTAATTAAAGCTTATTATGCAAATTATGCAAATTGCTCAACATATACAAGTTAGCATCCGGCAGTTTCTACATGCTGGGGACCCATACTCAACATTTCTAACATAAAACTTTAGGGTACTCAAAATGTCCGGGTTCACATTTTGGCTACTAGACTAAAACATTGGCCAAATTGTCAAATAATATAAGAAAGAGGCCAAAAAAACAAGTTATACAACGCAAGTTCTACAAGTTCACAACGCCTCGCATAGATATTTTCATAATATTTATATGTGGATGGAACTGTGTAAAACTAAAAGTAATGCCTCAACTCCTACGATTCCAATTGCTTGTCAAGGTACGAGGTCCCCAGTTCGAATGATAATTTTTTGGGGGGGCGGTCACGGCCTGAAGTGGTAGAAAACCACTGCCCTAAGCCTCTGCGATAACCATGACATTACTACAACATTATTACAACATACAAATACCCCCTGAGCCCCTGAGGAAAGGTTTGAACATCAAAACTGAAAGTGTGCTGAGAGGAAGTGTTTACATGGATATTATGAAACCAAACCTCCAGGCACAAGGAGAGGAAATTAAAGGGGATTTTTAGTATCAAAACGAAAACTGCTGGGAAGGGAAATATCTGTGGACATGCCAAACTGTCAAAACAAACAGGCAGGCAGGCAGGCAGGCACGCAAGGCACACACACACACACACACACACACACACACACACACACACACACACACACACACACACACACACACACAAAAACTGACCATGATACTGAACATGATACTGACCAGTAGTCATGGTCAGTATCATGACAGTATCAAAGCCAGTATCATGGTCAGTATCATGTCAGTATCAAAGCCAGTATCATGGTCAGTATCATGTCAGTATCATGGTCAGTATCATGGTCAGTATCATGTCAGTATCATGTCGGTATCATGTCAGTATCATGGTCAGTATCATGACAGTATCATGGTCAGTATCATGGTCAGTATCATGGTCAGTATCATGGTCAGTATCATGACAGTATCATGTCAGTATCATGACAGTATCATGGTCAGTATCATGGTCAGTATCATGTCAGTATCATGTCAGTATCATGGTCAGTATCATGGTCAGTATCATGACAGTATCATGTCAGTATCATGGTCAGTATCATGTCAGTATCATGTCAGTATCATGTCAGTATCAGGTTAGTATCGTGTCAGTATCATGTCAGTATCATGGTCAGTATCATGTCAGTATCATGGTCAGTATCATGTCAGTATCATGACAGTATCATGTCAGTATCATGACAGTATCATGTCAGTATCATGGTCAGTATCATGGTCAGTATCATGTCAGTATCATGTCAGTATCATGGTCAGTATCATGGTCAGTATCATGTCAGTATCATGGTCAGTATCATGTCAGTATCATGGTCAGTATCATGTGAGTATCATGGTCGGTATCATGGTCGGTATCATGGTCAGTATCATGGTCAGTATCATGTCGGTATCATGGTCAGTATCATGGTCAGTATCATGACAGTATCATGGTCAGTATCATGGTCAGTATCATGTCAGTATCATGGTCAGTATCATGGTCAGTATCATGTCAGTATCATGGTCAGTATCATGGTCAGTATCATGACAGTATCATGGTCAGTATCATGGTCAGTATCATGTCAGTATCATGGTCAGTATCATGACAGTATCATGTCAGTATCATGGGCAGTATCATGGTCAGTATCATGACAGTATCATGGTCAGTATCATGGTCAGTATCATGACAGTATCATGTCAGTATCATGGTCAGTATCATGGTCAGTATCATGACAGTATCATGGTCAGTATCATGGTCAGTATCATGTCAGTATCATGGTCAGTATCATGGTCAGTATCATGTCAGTATCATGGTCAGTATCATGTCAGTATCATGTCAGTATCATGGTCAGTATCATGTCAGTATCATGATAGTATCATGTCAGTATCATGGTCAGTATCATGTCAGTATCATGGTCAGTATCATGTCAGTATCATGGTCAGTATCATGTCAGTATCATGGTCAGTATCATGTCAGTATCATGTCAGTATCATGGTCAGTATCATGTCAGTATCATGGTCAGTATCATGGTCAGTATCATGTCAGTATCATGGTCAGTATCATGGTCAGTATCATGACAGTATCATGGTCAGTATCATGGTCAGTATCATGTCAGTATCATGGTCAGTATCATGTCAGTATCATGTCAGTATCATGGTCAGTATCATGTCAGTATCATGGTCAGTATCATGTCAGTATCATGGTCAGTATCATGTCATTATCATGGTCAGTATCATGTCAGTATCATGTCAGTATCATGGTCAGTATCATGTCAGTATCATGTCAGTATCATGACAGTATCATGTCAGTATCATGGTCAGTATCATGTCAGTATCATAGTCAGTATCATGGTCAGTATCATGTCAGTATCATGGTCAGTATCATGGTCAGTATCATGTCAGTATCATGTCAATATCATGGTCAGTATCATGGTCGGTATCATGTCAGTATCATGGTCGGTATCATGGTCGGTATCATGTCAGTATCATGTCAGTATCATGGTCAGTATCATGGTCAGTATCATGTCAGTATCATGGTCAGTATCATGGTCGGTATCATGGTCAGTATAATGACAGTATCATTCAAAGCCAGTATCATGGTCAGTATCATGACAGTATCAAAGCCAGTATCATGGTCAGTATCATGGTCAGTATCATGACAGTATCATGTCAGTATCAAAGCCAGTATCATGGTCAGTATCATGGTCAGTATCATGGTCAGTATCATGACAGTATCAAAGCCAGTATCATGGTCAGTATCATGTCAGTATCATGGTCAGTATCATGTCAGTATCATGGTCAGTATCATGACATCACATCACATCATCACACAAACAGCGACCTTCGGTCGCAATAATGACCAGTCATTCATTAAGTTAATATCTGTATGATTTTGCATGCAATGCCTCCCTCAGATACAGTATATCTTTTTTACATAGTAGATGTAATTTCCTGTGTTCTGGTGAAGTTTGATACCAATCCAGGAGAAATGACAATTCAGGAGCACCGCAGGAGATGGAGGGCTGGTGGTGTAGAAGTGTTTTGTGTTTTGTATTTTCTCCACAGTACAAACCGTTTAAAAATGTGTCACACTTTACCCCTTTTCTAGTAACAGTGTCAAGAAATGGATGACCACACTGTCTTTAGGGCTGTCACCATTATGACATTTTACATGACGATTAATTGTCACTCAAATAATTGCGATTAACGATTTAATTGTGTTTTTGTCGTTGACAATTACATTTCTGGTTGGCTTTTAGGCTCTGAAGTTGCACATGGTAGATATGACACATAACCTAAATATACAAAGACATTACTGACATATTTGACAACTTTATACTTAAAAAAAGAACATTGACAGTGGAAATAGCCGATCTACAAGCTCACAATGCGTCGCGATGCGACGCGTTGTGAGCTTGTAGATCAGCTATTTCCACTATCTTTTACTTAAAAAAATATATATGAAAATGTTTCAACGTGGAAACGATTGTGACGATTATGAAAAATAATCGCGATTATGTCAAATAATCGTGATTAGACGATTTTGTAATAATCGTGACAGCCCTAACGGTCTCTCTCTGCTGCAAAGCCAGCCAAAAGGAACTGACACAGACCACTTAATTCAACATTTAATCAAATAGGTGAAAATAAGGACAAGGACTACAGAAGTGTCATACAGAAGTAATACAAACTATTCGCTTTTTGTTTTGTTTTTTTAAACAAATAGACATTTTATATATATTTTTGTTGAATTTTTTCTGTGTCTTACATCAGATTACATTTACATAACTGAAATAACAAACAAAATGGACAAGGATAAAAGCCATATATACCAGTGAAACAAGATCTGCCCTTGAATCTTTATAGATAATATCTGCAGTTTTTTTTCTTCTTTTTTTAAACCTTTATTTGTTTTATTTGTTTTTTTTAAATATAAAATAGACTTTTTATCGACCAGTATGGGGGGTAGTGCAATTTGTCAGGCTCCTGGTAGATTCACTTTGATACACAGTTTTAACTTTTTTTTTAATTTCATTTTTCTTTTTTATTTCATTTTTCTCTTAAGTGACTGATGATAAATCCTCACAGCAATGTACAAGGGGTTCCTTTCTTAACGTAAAGTTAGCCTTTTCCAATAAAACAGAAAGAAGTACTCAAAACATTGGATCATATAAGTGCTACGTCATCTTGTAACTCACTCAAAATACTTCTTTTTTTGTTACCTTATCTCTTTTATGTATATATATCTATACATATACATATACATAGATGATATATATGATAAATATATATAGATATATAGATATAAATTCTCTGCTTTGGTCACTCTGGATGCTCTATACAAAATAATCTTCCTCAGTCCGTGTCGACACACCTTTTTCCCCCCCGACTTGAAAAACACAGTGTTTCATTCATAATATAGACAACCCCTCCCCCCACCCACCCACCCACCCGTTGATTCATAGAATTTACATTTACTTTACAAGACAAACATGTTCAAACACGTTCTAAAAACGTAGGCGCTATAGTAGAGCACGTCTAGCGGGATCCGTCTCTTCTTTAAATCTGTATATCAAACACAAGAACCGACCGACCGACCGAAACATAAAAAATATTTACTTTTGTCGACTCCATTCAATGTACAAAAAAAAACCAAAAAACAATCTTAGATTAAAATTAGTCATATCAAAGCGGATTAGGCGAGGGTAATCAAAAGTTGCAGAAAATATTAGCTATATTTTTTTGTTTGTTTTTGTCTTTCTCTCTTTTTTTTGTAATATATATATATGCCATTTTATTCAACAAGAAATCGATCTTCGACAGCGTCGCTATATCTCGTTAGGGATTTCTCAAGGTCCTGATTTGAAGTCCTATATATTTCTATGGCTCACTGTCTCCCTTTCGCAAGGCCTTTAATTCAACACTTAGTTTGAAAAGACAAAGAGAACAAAAATGAAACAAACAAAACAAAACAAACATGTAGAGAAAATGTACCAGAAAATATACAAGTCATGTTTCATGTAAAAATATCTCGCTTTTTAGGGGGAAGAAAACATAAAAACACAAAAACCAACAAAGAAATGAAACGGGTGATAATAGACGGGGAGTTTCCACGACACGGGATATGTGTTGTAGCTGTTATTATGTACATGCACGGCCATTCAGGTAATATGGTTATCATACTGTAGCATGGTTATTGTCGCTGTCGGGTGGAAAATGTCCAAAACCGAAATATTTATCAGGAAAAAAAAAAAAAAAAGCAGTTATTACTTATAGCCACATGCTCAATACTTTAAATGCGTACAAAATAGCTGATCTACATCTACAAGCTCGAGCTTGACGATGTTGAAATATGAAGATGTATGAATGGTTCCTGTCCGAAATAAACAAAGCTGCTTGTCCAAAAGCGTGGCTAAAACCTCCACAGAAGCATCCGGAACACTGCCATTATTATTGTAAAAAATGCAAAAATATACAGACAGACGCAGCGCTTTGAGTCAGAAGAATGTCCTTTATAAAAAAAGGGTCAACCGACGAGGTGGGGCCCGAGGCATGGGGGGACCACCTCCACCCACACCTGTTACAGGACCACAGTGACACAACATTGAACCCGGCGGCGGGGGTCGTTTTCGGGGGCCCCCTAAAAAAGGCCACAAGCTGGCGAAAAGCTGAAGTAAATGAAAATGAAAAACAACAAACACCTATTAGTTCCTCGGGTGAGCAGACATGCAGCGCAGGCACGCACGCGCACACACACACACACACACACACACACACACACACACACACTCTCACACACACACACACACACACACACACACACACACACACACACACACTCACCCCACTGTTTACAAGTGAAGGGGGGCTTCGACAAGATGGCTGAATCGAAAACATTATGGCTCTAATTGGATATCGTCTCTGCGTGTCGGGTGGAAACCTTGCATGTCCAAAAAAGGTTTTTTTTCAGGGTTCAAATGAAAAAAATATCGCAAGCAGCAGATCTACAGATGTGATGTTTCAACTCGTCAGTATTTACTGCCATTTTCCGGAAAATGTCTTGCAAATCGTCGTTGTCGGGTGGAAACCTCGTATCTCCAAGTTTCAAATTCGTACGTTCTTTCCCAAAGTAAAGCCCTGATTCATCGTACAAGGCCGTCGCACGAAAGTAGTGAAAACAGCAGATCTACAAGCACACAACGCCTCGCAGTTGTGTGCTCGTAGATCGGCTGTTTTCACTAGTTTAAATCATTTTTAAAATGATAAATGCAAAGCAAACGGTTTTGGACATACAAGGTTTCGTTCCCTGTTTTGCCTTTTAAATTTGTATTGAGAATGAGGCGTATTTTAACAGAAATCTGCAAATAGCAAGAAACCACTCCATCCCCCAAAAAAGCAGAATCCACCTTCATAGGTAGATTTAAACTTCGAAAATCAGAGGTGGTCATAAAAAAAAATTGCAAAAATAGCTGATCTACAAGCTCAACGTTCTGCCGATCCACTGGAAATCTACTGTCTTGTCAATGGCAGGAGGTGTTAAGTTTTGAAAGGGCACGTCTGTACGTGCTCAAAAGTTCCGAACTTGCGGATCCGCTATATGCTTTCGTGTGACGCCGCGGTGTGATCGAGTAGGACGTCGATTTACGAAAAGAAAAAACTACTGAAAAGTTAGAATATGGAGACGAGAGGTTTTCTGTCCCGACAACAGTGACGATATGCTAGCAGCTGTTATGGCGGTGTTTTGCCGCCTGCCCCGGAGAGAGAACGAGAGACACAGACACAGAGAGAGAGAGAGAGAGACAGGGGTGAGCATTAGCCGCTAAGTAACACACTAAATGACTGGTCTCTATGGCAACCACATTAGCTTTGCTCTGTTACCTGCCAGTTCAGAAGCAACGCTCTGTAGGACAGAGATAGAGGGATAGAGAGGGGGGGGGGGGGGGGGGGGAGAGAGAGAGAGAGAGAGAGAGAGAGAGAGAGAGAGAAATCGATGCGCTATCGGCCATTTTAGCCAGCGAGGGTCGTTTGGTGGGGGTGTGCGACAAAGAAGCAAGACTTTGGGGTGGGTGGGGGTAAAAAATAAATAAACAAATGACAAGGTCATAATAGCGCCAAGCTAAACCCCTCACTAGGCTTGTAATAAGAACTGCCGTTTTATATAACATTATGCAACTCTTTTGAACTCTTTTGTTTCAGAGACATTCCTCAGGGTGTTCATAGACTGGCTTTAGCGAGCTGCTAAACAAAAGATAAACACCTTTTGAAATGTGTGTAATGGTGTCATTAACAGGTTGTGTGCTCTCATGTTGCTGGTTACGTCAAGCTGGTGCGGAGTAGGATCGCTCTAAACTAAATTGTTCAAACGAGTTTTTCACTGGACGCGCACGCATGCTGGTCACTACACTGCGCACCGCACAATAGCACTAAAATACTGCTCAAAAGAAGAAATGAACAGCATTATAACGGGGAAAGCATCTGTGTCATTTTAGATTTTTCTGTTGACTATTAAAAAATAGCAGATGTATAAAAATATAATTCGTTGTACGCCCTAAACTGCCCTAAATAGCCGGTCTATAAGCTCATCCTATAGATCGGCTATTTGGGCCATTTCTTATTAAAAACCTTATGAACTTTTCTTTTTTTCATTTGTGACATTTATGTGAAAGTCTGCCCCAAAACAGGGAGGCCAGGGTTAACGTGGTTAAAAAGTACAACCTTTCTGTACGCTTACAAGTAAAAAAAAAAAAAAAAGGTTTACGTCTCTTTAAAAAGCATCCGTGTCCTACGCACTGGGCTTTTCAACAAATAGCAGGTCTGCTGTTTTGTTTTTTAGGTATTAGAGGCTGGTGCAGAGAGAGAGGGAGGGAGGGAGAGCGATTGATTATTGGAGTCTCATAATTGAGCGACCTGGAGCTAAAGTAATGATAGACACGTTGTGTTCAATCGATCACGTGCAAAACGAGTACATTCAGCACTATAATCACTGTTCAAAAAATATACACAAGAAAAAGAAGGGGGAAAAAAACTCTTCTCTGTGAATATAAATTAATGAAAATCTTGCTTCCGTATTTGGCAGAAGGAGCCCTAAAAAATTATAGGCCAGGGACCCTCGCGGAGGTTAATCCGTCCCTGCGTAGATTTGGTGTGTGGAGGGAAATAAATGAGGTACAGGACCAAGAATAGAGCCCTGGGGAACTCCAGTTAATTGATAATGCTGTGACAATATAAGGTTTAAGTGAAAGAGATCTTTAGACTTTACTTAATCACAGTCCAAGACTCACTGGCTCTAATTTACTCTAAGTGTAAATAAGAGCCTAACCTTTGTTTTTTCAAACAACAAATCCTGACCTGCCTACCATAGCCTGCATAAAAACATCAACATTTTTTTAATGACCCACTTACACTTAGTTGACCTTAGTTGACGCTAGGGTTCGTGTGGTTAGGAAACAACAGATGGCTCATCGTCACACGGTCCCTAAAGGGGAAGTCGACCTATACGTTCTATATCTGCCAGGAAACCACGGATTGTTTGAGCGATCGCACTGCGTGCGAGGTGGAGAATGCAAGGACTTAGAGCGCTCGTTCTCAAACACCCAGAACTCTCAACATAAAGTTTAAGTGTATAGAGGGTATATGCACATTTCTAGAGTGACAATTTAACCCTGCAAGGCCCAGCGTTTGCTTTTTGGCAACATGTTTTAAATCATTTTAAAAGAAATGTTATAATTAGTTTTCCTGTTCTTTTTTCACATTAACATCACCATTAAATCCTATTGTTTAGTATTACAATGCCATTGGCCACGATATTTGCATATAAATACCCCCCCACAGAGGCTGACATTCACACCTCCCAGAGAAGTTGAAATTCCAGCGTCTGGACAAACAACATCTCACTTTTTAACTGAAGCTATTCCTCACAAAAACATAAGTAAAATGCCTGTAATATTTTTTTCGTGATCATTAGAATGTCTAGAACATTATTATTGTGAAAAATATCCCCAAAATGCAAATTAGAGCATGATTTATGATTTATGTCTATAAAACCTTACAAAAACATTATTAATTTTTTAACATTACATTTTCCTGTGATTAGGACTCCTACAACACCATCTGATTTTTTTTTTTACATTTTTTGGCCAGTAGAAATTAATTCGGGTCTTGCAGGGTTAAGGACTTTTTAATAACTCTAAAATGACAAATTAAACATTGGCCAAATTGTCTAATATTAGAGGCAGAAATTGTGATAATAGCAGATCTACATGCCTCGCAACGCCTAGAACTGTGTTATACAAAATGTAACGCCTCAACTCTTAGTTGCTCATAGGGTGGGGGGGTCCCCAGTTAAAATATGATTATTTTGGGGGTCGCAGCCTGAAAAGGTTGAGAACCACTGCTCTAGTCTAGGGCATGGTCAAATTCCAAAGACCATTTTCACCCACCGCCAAAACTTTTTCCTTTTAATAATGTACCACAGACAGGGAGGGGGGAGGGGCAGAACATTGAGCTGCTTGCTTCACAAACGGCGATGCAAGGCATTGGACCACAATGGAAACTAACTTTTTTTTTTTTTTTAATGCCACCCATTTGGTGTATTTCTTAACTGCTTAAAATGTTTCAATTGGCTTTTGGAGAGTGACAGAGAGAGAGAGAGAGATAGGGAGAGACAGAGAGAGAGAGAGCTCAAATTGTCGATGAACAAACGCATTGAACAAACAATCAAACGGACAGATAAAGTACGAAAGGAGATCGATTCTCACTCAAAAACACTGGACAGTTTGGAGGGAACAGCTATACTGTGGGAGGAGCACGAGAAGCCAAAAGCAATGTGTGTTTTTTTTTTTTTTAAAAGGCACAAGTTTTCCCTTTTCAGATGTGTAAACATTTCGCGGCGAGTATGTTCTGCGTTGCGTGCGTGGTTGTGTATGGTATGATGAGTGTGTGTATGCATAAAAATCAAAACCCCCAATCTTCTATTTCTCCCCCCGTTGGCCGGATGAAAAAAAAAACAAAAAAACAAACAGATTCATCAAATGTTTTCACGACAGAAGATGACTTGATGATTTCAACAGCTGAAACGTTTCCATCGTCCAAATGCAAAAATGTCTGGGGTTCCAGCAGATAAAACAAAACGTCTTACTCCCAGTGTCCTTTGTCACTTCTCAACTTGACGGTCGTGTCTCCGTTCTGTGACCAAAACGGGAGTCCTTTTTGGAAATAAGACACCAGAGAGAACCCTCGGTTTAAACATTTGTCTTCCTGTGCGGTGGTGGTGGTGGTGGTGGTGCGTCCTGGGAATTGGAGTTCATTGGGGGCGAGGGTTTAAGTCAGAGTTACACTTAAGTTGCGCGTGGGTGTCGGGGCCGTCTAAGATAGACAGATATACAAGCTCACAAGAACTTCAATGTCCCAGGGTTGTGAGCGTGTATATCATCTGACGGGGGCGGAAACCTCATATATCCGAAACGGTTACTGTTCAGTGTTCAAATAAAAAAATAGTAGCAGATCTACAAGCTTGCGGAACTGATACTCTCCTTTTTACACGTTTTATCCCACGATTTTGTAACCCATTTTTTTTTCACCCAGCGCCAATTGCCTAAGCTTTAATCCTGGGCTCTGCTCTCCCTCTGCCAACCTGGGGAGAGCCCCGAACTGAGCTCACGCTTCCTTCAGTGCACGAGGAGTGAGCAGGCCGCTTCTTATCACCTGACAGATGGGATCTGCTACTTTCGATGCTTTCGTGTGACAACGTAAGTGCGATCGAGTAGCGCGCTAATTCACGTTTAAAAAAACAAAACAAAAAAGTGAGATAGGAGGTTTCTACCCGACATCGGCAACGATATCTGCCATCATCTCGCGCCAGACACCCCAGCTTGGGCGCGCAACTCGGCATAAAACAGGCTTTGCACAGCAGTAGAAGGAGCCGTTTTTTCCCCGTGGACCGTTCGTTGGCCATGGACGGTGTCTCTAGTTGAACGGAACATGAAGAAGGTTGGATATCTCTGAGCGGGCGCAGGGGCTCGCTCGATGGACGGGTGGGGTTAGGTGTGTGTGTGTGTGTGTGTGTGTGTGTGTGTTGTTTTCTTTTAAGGCATTCACAGTTTTTTGTTGTTTTCTTTAAGGCAGTCATTTCTGGTGGAACAGCAGCGGCTTGACGCTCCCGTCCTTGAATTTTGGTATCTGGTTGGTGATGATTTCGGCCAACATCTCGGGGAACTCCACGCTCAGCGACTTGTTCATGAAGATGTAGAAGCAGATCTGCAGGAGGCCCTCCACCATCTGGAAGAAAACATCATCAAAGTTTCATATTTTAGGCCTAGAATTATTGAACGCTTTAACCAGTGGAAAAATAGCAGATATACAAGCTCACAGCGCGGCACCGAGTGCCACGCTGCGAGCTTGTAGATCTGCTATTTTTTGAAAAAAGTCGTGAAAATTTGAGCAAATCTTTGACTATTATGTATTTTCAAAGCGAACGTTTGTAACTAAAATTTTGCTTCTGGGTGGTCCATGGAACTAAATATTTTGAGATGGGGGTCCGTGGCCAAATACATATCATTTTGGGGGTCCTTCACATGAAAAGGTTTGAGAATCACTGACATAGTAGTCTCTCAAGAACAGACTAACTGAGCTCCGGCTAAGTGAAAAGGATCTTTTCTTTGACGATGTGCTAGCCAGATTGCTGACACAGAAACATAGGTTTTTCAAAAAGTCTTAGAAGGATTCAAAAGACACTTGTAGAATCGGGTCAAAATTAAAATGTTCACGTTTTTTCAAAAATAGCAGATCCACAAGCTCGCAGCGCGGCACTCGGTGCCGCGCTGTGAGCTTGTATATCTGCTATTTTTCAATAGTTAAAGCATAAAATAATGATACACAATAATGTGTACCCGTTCTAAATGGGCTTTTTTTCATGTTTCCTGACCTCACACAAAAAAACGGAACTTTCAACATTCAGTAGTTTCTCTGCAATCTGTAGTTTTTTTTAAATAATTAGGCTCAGTAAAGTTAGTTCATTGGCCTCTGGACGAACGCATCATCATCCAGGGGGGGGGGGGGGTCGTTTTATCAACTTTGCTGTTACTTTACACTGTGTTTGTATCATTCCAATTTTCCATTTACCTGTTACTTTCCACTGTGTATCGTTCCAATTTTTACCATTAACATTTACCACTGTGGTTGTTGCGTTCCAAAAGAGGCCACGATTAACAGGAAAGTTGCTGAACTACGACACCTACAGGAATCTAGGTATATTATCTTTGCAAGTCAAAATGCAACAGAACACAGAGAGAGAAAAAACCTGCCATGGCTCACTGGAGTGGAGTTCTCAGTTTTAACATTTTAATGGACCAGGACAATGACCTTTATGATTGGTTAAAACAGCATGTCATAATTCCTTTAAAGAGGGCTTGAGCCCCTGCCCTTTTATCCGTCTTTAAAAAAGTGCCCTCTCCAGACCATGAATGCAGTTTTACTATGGTGAAAGAAATGCAAATGCTCCACTTTACATGCCAAACCTAAAGGCAGCATTCACGAGAATTGCCTTCTCCAAACTCTCCCTCTCTGCCCTCTCTATGTAGAAATCCATACCGTACACCACATCTCCAGCATTGACTTGATTATGTTCTTGAGTTGTTTAGTTCAGTGTGGTATCAAGCACTGAAAATAGCCAACTAGCTATTTTCGATATTTTCACTAAAAGGCCCTTTTAGAAATGTCAACCCCTGCCTCTCTGACATTCTCTGCATGTCCATGCACGCGCGCACACGCACGCACACACATGCACGTGCACACGCACTGTTTCAATGAATCCTGTTTTATTTAAACGGTTTCGGTTCATCTTTGAAGTTCTGTCGAAATTCGGACGATGGCATTGCACAATACTTGCTCAAACACACGCACCCACGCACGCACATGGTGGACTGTGTGAAATCAATTCTGTTTTATCAAAACTGTTTCATCTTGGACGTGTTGTTGAAATTTGCACGATACAGCTCAGAGAGAGGGAGGCAGAGAGGCAGAGAGAAAAGCAGACATACAGGCAGGCAGACATGCAGACAGACAGACAACTCCACAGGGTGCCAAGGTATTCACAGAGTGAATCAATTCCATACTAGAGACCACTATGCACCCATTACAATGTGGAACACGTAGAGAGAAACTCTGGAAAAACAGCTCGAGCATTTCTGCAATGTGACATTTCTTGTGCATGGGGAGTTCCAGCGCCAAACACAGAAAGTGAACGCATGTCGTGTATGCATTTGATTGTGTGTGTACAAAGGGATGTAAACATGGCACGCCATGATAGAATAGTGGAGCTCATAGTCATAGCAAAGGACATATCAAAATATCGTGCACCCTTAGTGAGAAAGGTACAAACATTCCCGTGTCATTCCATCATCTCAGACATCTTTACATCTTTGACAGCTATTAGTGGAGAGAAGTGTCCGTATTAGAGAGAGCCTGCACCTTTGACCTCGAGGAAGCTTTCACGACCAAGGTCATAAAACACCAACGACTTCTACATACCATCTCAGAGCTGGGCTACAGGTGCAGACTATTTGGCCTAGGACAGGGGTCTTCAACGTTTTCAGGCCAGGGACCACTTAGCTGAGAGATAGATGAAGCAGGGACCCCCTCTACATATTGTATAAATGTGTGATGCAGATTTTCATCGATTTCGCAGATAGATTCATAGACTTGCTTGACAGCGCTGTCATCAGTCTATGTTGGATTTGTGTTTTTAGTTAACTTGACCTTTCACTCTGTACTTGGTCTGCTCTTTTTTACCTCTACACCAAACCTATTTGTCAAAAATAGCCGATCTACAAGCTCTCAACGCCTCGCAGAGAGCTTGTAGATCTGCTATTTTGCCAGAGACCACATTGCCAGTCAAAGTGACTACTGGCCAATCACAGTGCGTCTTTTTATCAATTCAATTCAACAGAGCTTTATTGGCATGTTTCCATCCAGTTCCTGATGTTGCGCGGCTCAGCTGTTGTTAGAGGCTGCGTACGAAAAGACCCGCCCCCACCTGCCTCAGATTGGCCAACCAACTTCCGATTCTGTGACACACGTGGAAGTGGGAAACGCTTAAAACACTCTTAATAGCCTTTTAAACCCCCCTTGCTATGATGAGAGCATGGGCTAACGTGCTAGTGCGTGCTGTGGTTGTGTCTGGGTTGTGTCTGTCTGTGTGTTGTGTGTGTCCTGCTGCCCACTGACTGTGTGCGCTCCACGTTGTTTAGGCGGAAACAATGCTGTTTGCATGCTGTGGTTGTGTCCTGCTGCTCAACTGTGTGCGCTCCTGTGATGTTCTTTAGGCGGAAACAGTTGTCTGATTTTCACAACAAAATGTCGCTCACCCGTGTTTAGTCGCGGACTGCCCGTCCCCGTACCATAGACTGTATAAAAGATATGGACAAAGCGAAGCCATTGGTTTCTATGCAGCGCAAATGACACAATATGGGTCCTTGGCATGGGTGTTGCCATCATAGATTGTAAAGGCATCAGAGATGCTATTGGCTGCCAACGGTCACGTGCAACCGCAGAGATACATGGGAGAATGTGGTCAGAGCCTCCCGAAATACAGCACACGAAGAAGAACACAGCCGGCTGGTATTAGTTTAGTTGGCCACGCCCCCCGCAACTTTATCATCAATTTTAACATAAATGGGACCTTATTTTCACGTACGCATATAATCGTGATTGAAAGGCAATTTTTAACTAGCGATAGGAACCATAAAGTATTAGAAAGTGTTAGAAAACGAAAGGGGAAAATGAATGGGCTCCAATGGAGAACAATTCATTTTGCGATCGGCCAGGGGGGGGGGGGAAACAGCGCAACTAGCGGCCAATCATAGGAAGTTTTAGTTCCGTATTGGAGTCATTTTAAATCGGTGGAACTATGCCCCTGCCCCGTACCCACAAATTTATAATAGTATACATTCCGCCCGTTTTCACCCGTCAAACGTGGGTACCCGCGGGGCTCAGACCCGTTACAGGACTCTGATGTGTGCGTGCCTCACCTCCTGCATAGAGTCCAGTAGCTTGGTGAGCTGGTAGAAGCGTTGCCAGTTCTGACTGGAGTTCTCCTCTCTCTTGACGATGGCCTTGCCCAGCTCCTTGATGTACGTCATCCTGATCTCATCGAACACCGCCTGGCTCTTCAGACCGTCTTTTGGGACTGTGCACACACACACGCACACACACACAAACACACACATACATAAAGAAATGTACTTAGTTACTTTACACCACTGACACACATGCACACGCACACAAACACAGGCATAGCAGACATCTTGAGCATGACTTGTACAGTATGTAAACATGTGTAGTCAGAAGAAACTAGAAGGTGTCTGGATGGATAATTGAACGATTGGCCGTCAGTGTACATTATATCCTCCCGCTGATCCAAGCCAGAATGCAGGCGATGTGTCTCTCTTCGTCTCGTTAAAGGACCTACACCATGAATTTTCACTTTTTCTATTTTAAATCCTTTTTTTGGGGTCCCACTGGCACCTTCTATCCTCACAAAGTCCTATTTCTGTACATTGTGTCTTTCTCTGGTTTTGGGAAGACAGAGATGAAAAGCTTTCCACGGGTTCTCAGAACAGTGCTGTTCTGAGAGTTGACGCATGTGACGTCACACGCGTTTCCCGTTTTTTTTTTCAGAGTAAAAAAAAATTTTTTCAAAAAAATTTTTTTTTCAAAAATTTTTTTTTTCAAAAATGTTTTTTTCCAAAACTTTTTTTTTTCAAAAAATTTTTTTTTTTCAAATTTTTTTTTCAAAAAACTTTTTTTCAAAAAAACTTTTTTTTTTCAAAAACTTTTTTTTTTCAAAACACTTTTTTTCAAAAACTTTTTTTTTTTTTACCACTGAATCACAACAACTGTGCCTGTTTCTGTGGGGAAAAATATATTTAAAAAAAAAAACATCTTTTTTCATTGCATGGCAAAGAAAAACATACAAAATCAGGGCACAGCTACCTTGGAGCCATTTGGGCATTTGGCATTGAGTGAGTTAAACCTTTTTTCCTCAACCTACTGTTTGGGAAACAGTGATACAGATTACACCTGCTTCAGCTGTGTCAAATGTGAAAAAAACAAATCTTGTACGTCCACATCATTTAAAAAATGATTTAAACTAGTGAACATAGCTGATCTACAAGCATCGCGAGGCGTTGTGTGCTTGTAGATCTACTATTTTCACCAGTTTTGTGTGACAGTCTTGTATGAAGCAGGGCTTTACTTTAGCCTACGAAAAAACATACAAATTTGAAACTTGGAGATACAAGGTTTCTGCCAGACAGTGACGATATATACATTTGTAATATATAAAATGTTCTGAAGTATATCATAAATAACATGATCTAATAATAACAAAAATCAAATAATTTCCAAAAATGCTCACAAGCTCACACAACGCAACTTCTCTCTTGGGTCTCGGGCTAAAAGCTTTTGGGAGCCACAGCTCCAGATATGGCAGCCATACACAAACAAACCCCTGCCTGGACACTTTGGCAGGAGCCTCCGTTCTATTCTGAAACTCATATTTGTCCAAGCAAAATATATCTACAGTATATTACAAAAATAGCCGACGAATTTCAGAGATCCATCCCACTGTAGGCGCGTGAAAAGATAATGAATGCTTGCGCCGCGGGGCACGGGGTTTGGGATTCATCCCATCCACGTGTCCAGGCCGCGGCCAAAAGCAGAAGCCCTGGCCCTCGGCCCAGGGCAAAAACCACCGTCCAGTGGAGCCCAGATTACACAAAGCCACAGAGTGCAGCGCAGGGCTTAAAAACACCGCTGTATTTCCATAATCACACAGATGAAGCACACACCGCAGCCAGAGCAACCAGAGGCCTCGCTCCACTCCGCGTTCGCCAGTGGGGTAAACTAAAGCAGTGTTTCTCAAACTTTCAAATTTCAAGGTCTCCCCTTAACTCTGACAGTGTACAAATGGAACCAAATGGACCCGTCAGGGTTCATTTGGTTCCATTTGTACACTGTCAGAGTTACAGACTTGTATGGGTCAATTTAGACCCCCATAAAGGAACTTCACCAGAACCGGTGGTGTAAAGCAACTAAGTACATTTACTCAAGTACTGCACAATTTTGAGGCATTTTTTGAGCGGTGCTAACCTGCTCCTACGTGTGGCTTTGTGTGTATGTCTGTATGAGTGTCCGTATGAGCACGAGACTGACGTCGTGTGAGACTAACGCCATAGAACGTACGCAGAGACCGACATCCTCATGGTACATACCCTGAGGAAGGCTATGGCCGAAACGCGTGCGTTATCCCATTTTTAAATATGAACTAGCCATGACATATTAAAGGATTTTTAACTTTTAACACTCGGGTGACTGAAAAAAATCACTTCCACTCTGACTGCATTTATCAGTCAAATTGACAGGTAAATTCTCTCCCTTTTTGCCCTGCCAGCAGGGGTTCTATTGTATGTTGTTCTATTGACAATAGAACCCCCACTGGCAGCAGGGGAGGAGGTGTTGCTCTCCTGGCCCAAAAAAATTGAGAATTTACCTGTCAATTTGACTGATAAATGCTGTCAGAGTGGTATAATCGTATATTATTTCATACTTAGGAAACGTTTCAGAAGTCATGGAAGGGGAAATTTCTGAGAACTTCACGGGGAGAGTTATTGCATTTGCGATCTCAAAATCGGCCAAAATGATCGGTTAGTCACCCGTGTGTTAAAGAAGAGTGCCTTGGTTTCTTTGTTTTTCTTTTGCACTTTCAGTTCCCTACCAAAGAGCACTTTCATCACACTTCAGTTTTTTGAATCTTCCGAGCACAGAGTCTGTTTCTTTCTGAGATAGTAGTAAGGTTTGGAAGAGAAAGCACATTGTTGGTGTCAAGCAGAGACCTTAAAAGTCCAAGGAAGTTATTGTTATTTAGTCACACGCTCTTGTTAACACTTTGCACTTGGTTAAATATTTATAAAACCCACGGACAGACTGAACCACGTTCGACCTGGCGTCCTCATTTTGGGGATGTCGTTATAGGCGAGAAGCATGTTAGTATAAAATTCATTACAAAAACGCAGAAAAAAAAATAAACGTGAAATATGGAGATACGAGGTTTCTAGCCCAACAGCGATGACATAGGAGGAAACGTGTAGGGAGAAGGCTTGTGGTGGGTGAGTGGTTTTGTAATGACAGAGTTAGTGAGAGATGTTTTTCATTTAACACTGTTTTTGTGTGTGTTATTGTTGGAATTGCGTCTTTGGAAGTGTTCCTTGTGTCTTTGTAAAAATGGTGGTATTTCTTAACCCATTTAGGCCTAGGATTATTGACTGCTTTAACTATTGAAAAATAGCAGATATACAAGCTCACAGCGCGGCACCAAGTGCCGCGCTGCGAGCTTGTAGATCTGCTATTTTTGAAAAATCATGATTTGTTTTTGCAAGTCTTTGAATATATCTACTTAAAAGCGAACATTTGTAACTCAACTATTTACTTCTGGGTGGTCCCTGGGACAACATATTTTGAGTTGGGGGTCCGTGGCCAAATACCTGTAATTTTGGGGGTCCTTGACATGAAAAGGTTTGAGAAATGCATGATTTAGAGGAAGGATTTAGAAGTCGGGTCAAAGATCGGGTCAAAGATATTCAAAGACTTGCACTCATTTTCACGATTTTTCAAAAATAGCAGATCTACAAGCTCGCAGCGCGGCACTCGGTGCCGCGCTGTGAGCTTGTATATCTGCTATTTTTCTAAAGTTAAAGCATAAAATAAAGGTGTTGACAAGCCCGTCTGGCTATCTAAACAGGGACCACTACATCAATTTTAGGTACCTCGGCAGAAGAGCTTGGCAGTGTTTTTGGCGCTCGTGAACGCTCTTAAGTTAAATTGCTCCCCAGGTTATAAAAATAAAAACCAACGACTGGCTGCGCCACATGGAAATGTCATTTCCGTTTAAACACGACAAACAAATAGCATCTCAAATTAAGCAAATCGGTGGAAACGAGTGTCGTAATTGCATGGTTGTATCCAAATTTCAGTCAGTCACGTAGAGCTGTTCATGTTTATTTTCATGCAGTGCCAATTGCATGTAGCCTAGCGACACGCAGAGAGCTTGTAGGTCTGCTGTTTTCGACACACAGAGTAGACAGTAAATTAGGCTTGCGGCTGGAGTCCAGTTCACGGAATTATTATGCTTATTACTTTCAGCATTAACAAAAAGGTCGGCAAGTCGACCCCCACCAGAGAAAGTCGAAAGTCGAAGTTGAAAAAAATAATCCTTTGTATTTTTTTCTATCGTTATTTTTGCTCCATGAGTGCGTCTGTACAGCATTCAAACAGTAGGATTGCTTATTGTCAAGGACGGAATGATCCAATATTACAGTGCTACATTACATTTGGTATAACATGGTTCTATTGTAAAAATAGCAGATCTACATGCTGCTATTACATGCTGCTATTACATGCTGCTATTACAACGCCTCGCGATGCGAGGCGTTGTGACCATGTAGATCGGCTATTTTCACAATTTCTGCCTCTATATATTTGACAATTTGGACAATGTTTAATTTGTCATTTTAGAGGTATTAAAAAGTCCTTAAATTGGCACTTTAGAAATGTGAAGCTACCCTCTATAAACTTAAACTTTATGTTGGTTTGTTTACAGTTGAGTAAGAAAATAATGTTGCACATTAAGTTAATCATCTGTGGACGCCCCCAAAATAATCGGGCGGTCGTGTGCGATGTGATGACGTCATCTAACAATAAGGTCGACTTCAACTCAACTTTTTACTGAGTCGAGTCGACTTGCAAAAACCACAAGTCGTTAATGCCCTACTTTCAAGTACAACAGACATGTAGTGGTAAATGGTAAATGGTAAATGGTGCATTTATATAGCGCTTTTGATCCAAAGCGCTTTACAGAGATTGTGCATTACATTCACCCATTCACGCACACATTCATACGCCGGTGGCGGAGGAAACCATGCAAGGCACCAACCAGCTCACCGGGAGCAATGTGGGGTTCAGAGTCTTGCCCAAGGACCCTTCGACATTAACTCAGGGGGAGCCCGGATTCGAACTGGGAACCCTTCGTGCTCTAATAACGGTTTCTCTACCCCTGAGCTATGCCGCCCCACACAGTGGCATGTAGTCGCTGTAGAATCCCATGGAAATTAATTTGGGGGTCATGCCTAATATGGTTCCTTCTGCCTTATGTTCCCTCAGTTTAGGGTAAGTGGCTATAGTGTTTGTTTTTGAGCGGTGGTCACAACGCTCCTATACGTGGCCGTGTGTGTGGGTATGTCTGTCTGTCTCCGTGTCTGTCTGTCTGTCTGTCTGTCTGTCTGTCTGTAGCCTGTCAGTACCTTTTTTGACCACACATGTTAAGGGAGGGGCGCTGTTGTTCAGGCCAGACCAGACACACACACACACACACACACACACACACACACACACACACACACACACACACACACACACACACACACACACACACACACACAGGATGGATACCAGTGGCGACCTGAGTGACATGCATTTTATTATTAATATTTTGTTTAATATTGTTTTAATATTTTTTATTATATATATATACAGGTATATATATATATTTGTTTTACTGTTGCGCAGCCTCCACGACCACCGCTCAGTTCACACGGGTGTGATTTTGAGGGAACACGTAGGTTAGTCAGGCTCTCGTCAATTGAATAGGCCTACAAGTAACTTCCTTAGAATAGGAAACTGACACAATTGGCTGGTGTTTGGGGAGGCAAGCGGGGTGTGGAGCGGGGTGTGGAGGGTGATAAACTCCCCATCAGGTGAAAAAAAAGCAGCTTGGACTCCTCATACATAGAAGATAGCATGAGGTCAGTCCGTTGTCTCCCCAGGTTGGCAGAGGGAATGTAGCGCCCAGGATTACAATTAGATAATTGACAAAAAATGGGTTACAAAAAACGTGGCATAAAAAGTGTTTGCTAAATGCCTAAATTGTAAATACAGATACAAACCAACAAAGCAGACAAAGAGGGAGGTACAAAGCTAAAAGAGCTACTACAGCATGACAATGACACCAGGGGGGAGTGGCAACGGAACGGAACCAAGACAATGGTTGGCCTGGACTCACAGAACACCGGAACGCTGCCAAAACAAGCCCACATCTACTGTACTGTACTGTACTGTGCTGTACAAGCTCACAGGACATTGTGAGAAGATCATGTTATCTTTGCTGTCTGGGCAGAATCCTCGTAAATCCATATTTGAACCCATTCAGGCTTAGAATTATTTAATGCTTTAACTATTGAAAAACAGCAGATCTACTCTAAGCTCACAGCGCAGCTGCGAGCTTGTAGATCTGCTATTTTTGGAGAGGGGATTTTTTTTTTTTTTTTTGCATTAGGCAGAATGTCCTATTGCAATTATTTTGAGTAACTAATGTCTAGAAAATGTGCAATTTGTGAAATTGCAAGTGTGGTTGCGCTGTGGTTCAAATCATATTTGAGTCCGATTATTTTGGGGGCTATGTTTGTTTACCAGTAAGTGCTGCATCTTGTGCATTGTAATGCATTACTGGGCTGATTTGACCTATGTGGGACCAGAGCCTGCTTTCAGTGGGTCAATGAACAAAGTTTATCCAGATGCCTGGGGATCCCCATATATGAGTATAAGAGGGTATACATGAGTATAAGGGGGTACCCTAACAGGGCATCTATAAACCCTAACAGGGCCTAACAGGGCATCATGGGTATGCCCATACTGTATATGGACATTTTATTTATTTTATCCTTTATATATATCCATATACATATATGGACTTAATATTAACGTTTTCGGGGAATGCCATATATGGACATATATGGTCTCATGTGGTCTATGATGTCATACATCTATAGTCATCTCCATATTTGGGAAAAGTTGATTTTTTTATTAAAGTCAGTGGGGATAAATTAATTCACTAATAAATTAATATCAATTAAACACAACTTTTCTCTTACAAAATGCAAATTGCAAATTCCTGATGAAGCCGATCGATTTGACATATGGCACGAGTGTGTGGCGCGAAAACCGTGGGAGGAGTAGGGGTCAAACCTTTAGTTACTCTAGAAACAGAGAATAAAGTTTCCCCAGAACTAGAAACAGAGAATAAAGTTTCCCCAGAACTAGAAACAGAGAATAAAGTTTCCCCAGAACTATAGTCTGGTTGCCCTGTAACTTGCCCAACACTGGTTACTTTACACTACTGCATAAAGACCAGCAGTGCTAGAGGCCCCTGAAGACTAGTGAGACACAGTGACACACTGTCCACAGAGTGGTTGTTCATGCAGTTGTACGTTACCTGTGCTGAGCAGCAGCAGGACCTTCATACACAGGTACTCATCATAGGACACCTGCAGACGCACAAACTCGTTGGAGATCTTCAGCATCTGCTCACACTGCTCTGTCATGTACGGCAGCTTCATGCGCTCTCTGGAGGAAGCAAGGAGGGAAGGAAGGAAGGAAGAAAAAGAAAGAAGCAAGATTACACAAACATAAAAAGGAACCACAGTTAAGGTACTAACACTTGTTTTGAGTGCTTTACATACTGCAGTCTGTAGATGTGTATGTGCTAAGTGCTAACATCCTGATTAAAACACCAGTCGAAAGAAAACAATGAAAATAAAGTAAATAACCCACACCATAGACCCCTCCCACTCCACTTAGTGAACTGCTTGACCCTTCAGTCAGATAATCAGGCTAATAGAAAAAAGCCAAAGAAATTGTCAAACGTGGCGAATTTATGATTTACAATGTTCACAATGCGTTGTGAGCTTGTAGACCGGCTATTTTTGGGAATCAGAATAAAGTGATTATGAAGCTGGGTTCAAACCTGAATGGTTCGAGCGGCGTGATTACATACAAAGTCAATGCAAAGACGAGATGACGCGCGACCGGGCGCGATGCGAACAGGCACGAACGGTCGCTTTGGTATCTTCACCCCACTTGGAAAAATCCAACTGAAGCGACCTTCGCTTCACCCCCACTCCACCCATCGTGTCCTGACAGCCAATCAGCGTTGATGTTGTCCGGACACACGGACATGTTTTTGGTGTTTGGAGTTGGGACTCCCTTTTTTCCGAGTGTTTGGCCTTGATTCCAACAGGACATGATTTTTTACCAACGCGGACCTGCACGACCAAAGTGAAGCGATAGAAGCGACTAGAATAGAAGAAATAGCTTCAGGTTTGGACGCAGCTTGAGGCTCCCGGCCGGTTTGTGATTTTGAAAACAATAATGGTCACTCCATTCTACTAAGGAGGAGGGATAAGCTTCTGTCCTGTCCAACTCCTTCAGCGGAACGAGGCTCAAAAGCTGCGTAGGACAGTTACTCATGTACCCGGTAGCAACGCAGCAGACTTATGATAAAGTATTATATCGTTGCTGTTTGTAAATGAACGCTCCAATTTGATCAGCGTCACACGAAAGCATCAAAATCTTCTGGGGGACCTTGGCACAAAAGCTTTTCAGGTGGGGGGCGTTTGCGGCCAATTCCATATCAATGTGTGGGTCCTGGATCGTCTATTTTCACAATAGAACCGTGTTATATACAAAATGTAATGCCTCAACTCTTAGTGCTCTCAGGGTGGGGGGGTCCCCAGTTGAAATATTATTATTTCAGGGGTCGCGGCCTGAAAAGGTACACGTGCAGTGTACAGTACGTACTTGTTGATGACCAGGTCGGGGGCGAAGCAGAGCATGCTGCCGTTGCACTGCTCGTAGGAGCGCCAGCCCAGGCTGAACGACATGAGGAAGAGCCAGGAACACTGGAGCAACGTCATCTGGTCGTCCAGGTGCAGGTTACGGAAGCCTGGACACACACACACACACACACACACACACACACACACACGCACACACACACACACACACACACGGACACACACGGACACACACACACACACACACACACACACACACACACACACACACACACACACACACACACACGTTTTACATGTTTATTTATGTCCACGTAAACAGAAGTACACGGATGCCTTGTACAAAGGACATAAACACTGCCAGCGTGCACATGTCAGACAATAGGAGAACAGACAGTTACAAAGTGCACAGACAGCAGAACATTGTTAAATACAGTACACTGTATTGCCCTACACAAGACACGTGCAGTGCCCCTGATAACCCTTAAGTTCGGATCAGGTCATTTTGACCCGTTTTACATTTTCATTTGCAAGAAAAGAAAAAAAAAAGGTAGAAGATTATTTTTTTACACCTGAATCTCACGGGCCTTAGATTCTTCTGTGATGAATCTACAATTTGTGTGTGGTTTTGGTCAAAAGCACAGATTAATAGACTAGCTCGGATTGCATTGAAGGTGATGGGTGTGAGGGAGCACCCCACCCTTGAAGCAATCTTTGAGGAAAACGTAGTTAAGAAAGCTAAGAAAAGAATTGCCGACCCCTCTCATGTGCTTTACGAACTGCTACCCTCTGGTAGACGTTACAGAGTCCCAGTTAAAAACAAGAAAAGACATCTGAATAGATACAAATAGTCATGTATTCCCATATCCGTTACTCTGTTAAACCGAGGCCGCTAGTGGGGTGTGGTGACTCTAGTGTAATGTAATGTAATGTATGCACTTGACCTGTATGTCAGCACTGTGTGTTTTGCACTATTCTTTGTAATTTTCTCTCTTTCTGTCTGTCTTGTCCTGTTGTATGTTACGTAGCAGCCTGCATGTCCAAGACAAATTTCCCTCGGGACCAAATAAATGAATCTCGAATCTTGAATGTTAAAAATATATAAAAAAAATCTTTGCACTACACCCAAGCTCTTGAGGTAAATGTTTATCCCCCAATAGCATGAAGACTAATTTGAGCTTTGGGATACACAAATAAGTCAGTGTGTCCAAAAACGTAGTTACTGCACTCTGGCTTTGTAGTACAGTGCAGTTGACATACTTGTCAGACACAACGGGCATACAGTAAACCATGGATAAGGGAAACAATGCCTCCTCCAAATTGAGCGGCTTCCAATAATGGCCGATACTGAGCAGTGCATAACAATAAAGCACGCACATCCATTCACTAAAAACCAGGTGACGGTGACGAGGTCAGAATCAACAAAGAGAGAATTATGAAACTGAACAAGTATACCTTTGCTAACTGTCCACGGCCCTCCTTTTGGAGTGGCCAGGCCATTTGAAGGCCCCTCACAGCCAACGTGTGCATCAGTTTACAGCGCAAACTGTAGCCTAGTTGTGAGATGGTCTGCTCTAAATGTTGATATTTCAGCACTTTGTTTAAAAAGGCTTCCTCCACACACACAAGGCCAAGTAAAGTCAGTAGCGGAAGTCACTCAGGTATTCATTTGGCAAAGGTATAGACCAGTTGTTCTCAAAGTGGATTTCGGGGACTCTCTATGTTCCTTTATGGGTCTAAATTGACCCATACAAGTCTGTAACTCTGACAGTGTACACATGGAACTGTCAAAGTTAAGGGGAGACCTTCAAATTTTCAAAGTTTGAGAACCACTGGTATAGACAGTTAGACACCATGCATTTCCACACTGAAGCCTTCATCATTAGTGCTGCTTACCTACTCTATGTATGTACGTATGTACATACTGTTATGTACTGTATGTAGTATGTACTGTATGTATGCCAACTGAATACAAGCTCTTGAAGGACACCCCTGTGAGTGCTGTGCTATACTCTATACTATGAATATGAATGACAGAATAGAAATTACTACATGGCACCCACACAAACAGACCTCCAGGGCACTCAGCGTGCGGGCCTTAACAGAGCTTCTAAATGCCATTTCCCTGAGCTGTTGGTCTTTTCTGAGTGACCTTTTGGCGCAAAGGAATTATACATTTTACATACAGTAAACGAATAAAATAATAAAACGTATGCATAAAACGTATAAAAAGAGTAAAGCCCAGCCTACTGTGCCGATACTATTGCACATTGTCGTTGTCGGGCAGAAACCGTGAATCTCGGCAAAAAAACGTGAAAAAAAACAGCAGAAAACCGTGAATGTTTGTTATATGTTGTCTTTGATTTTGTGTATTTGTATTCGCTCTGGTGGCAAAACGTGTTTCCCTTTGGGGACTAAGCAATAAACACATACCATACCATCTCCATAATGCATCTCTTTCATGTCTTCTCCGTCAAATGAGTGCCCTACCTCGTCACACGACTACAGCGTCACAGAAAAGTCGCAAAAATTGCAGACGTACAAGCTCAAAACGTGTCGCACGGCGACACGGTTTGAGCTTGTGGATCTGCTATTTTTTACACTTTTTAATTTGGATCCTGCAAAGTAACACTTTCAGGCATAATTATGAAGTTTCCGCCCGACAGTGACAAAATATTCAGTTAGTAGAGACACAAACACAGATAGCTTGACCTCAAAGCCATGTCAAAGCCATACAGTAGTGTGTGTGTGTGTGTGTGTGTGTGTGTGTGTGTGTGTGTGTGTGTGTGTGTGTGTGTGTGTGAGTGTGTGTGTGTAGGTGTGTAGGTGTGTGTGTGTGCGCGCGCGGGCGTGCGAGAGAATCTTGTAAAGTAAAATGTTCCAAAAGGGGATTTTAATTGTGGTCTAATGTTGTTGTTTTGTTTGCTTTGGTTGAGACTTCAAAAGAGGAAACTACAGTTAGAAAAAAAAGTCCCCCCTCAGGTATTCACTCTTCAAACCCACAAGGTTTTAAGAGTTATGTAAGGCAGCATTCCTTCTGCCCTGCTTTCTGGGCAGCCTGCCAGACACTCAGGACCACACTCACACACACACACCGTAAGCTGTCTCGTCTCTCACACACACACACACACACACACACACACACACACACACACACACACACACACACACACACACACACACACACACACACACACACACACACACACACACACACACACACACACACACACACACACACACACACACACAGGGTTTTGGAGGTCAGACTAGAAACCCAATGTCGTAGCTTTCATCACTCCAGCCTGATATGGTCGCTGTCTGGGTTGCTTTTCAGGAAGTGAAAAATATAGCAAAAGTAGCAGATCTACACACACTCAAAACAGATCTGCAACTTGAGCTACCTTTGTGCGACACTGAAGTATGACGAATTGAAGATTCATTTATTAATCATATGTACTTAGTTGCGGGCAGTGTTGTGCACACATATAAGGTGCAAAACCTTCTCTCAGGGTTAGAACTAGGTACAACTAACAGCCTTCACTCAGGGTTACAACTGGGTACTACTAGGTACAACTAAAGCCTTCACTCAGGGGTACAACTGAGTACAACTAACAGCCTTCACTCAGGGGTACAACCAACAGCCTTCTCTCAGGGGTACAACTAACTGCCTTCACTCAGGGGTACAACCAACAGCCTTCTCTCAGGGGTACAACAAACAGCCTTCACTCAGGGGTACAACTAACAGCCTTCACTCAGGGGTACAACTAACAGCCTTCACTCAGGGGTACAACTAACAGCCTTCTCTCAGGGGTACAACTAACAGCCTTCACTCAGGGGTACAACTAACAGCCTTCTCTCAGGGGTACAACAAACAGCCTTCACTCAGGGGTACAACTAACAGCCTTCACTCAGGGGTACAACTAACAGCCTTCTCTCAGGGGTACAACTAACAGCCTTCACTCAGGGGTACAACTAACAGCCTTCTCTCAGGGGTACAACTAACAGCCTTCTCTCAGGGGTACAACTAACAGCCTTCACTCAGGGGTACAACTAACAGCCTTCTCTCAGGGGTACAACTAACAGCCTTCACTCAGGGGTACAACTAACAGCCTTCACTCAGGGGTACAACTAACAGACTTCACTCAGGGGTACAACTAACAGCCTTCACTCAGGGGTACAACTAACAGCCTTCTCTCAGGGGTACAACTAACAGACTTCACTCAGGAGTCAGGGGTACAACTAACAGCCTTCTCTCAGGGGTACAACTAACAGCCTTCTCTCAGGGGTACAACTAACAGACTTCACTCAGGAGTCAGGGGTACAACTAACAGCCTTCTCTCAGGGGTAAAACTAGGTACAACTAACAGCCTTCACTCAGTGATGGAACCGCAGGACCTTTGCATGAAGGGGACATGTTGGCCTCCATGACAGGCTACTAGAAACCTTTTTCTGACCCTGTTGGAGGCCACATCAGGGCACCACGGCTCCCATGGAATACTTGGGGTGATTAACCACATCATGTGCCTCCTTTCTCAAGATTAGAACATAACTATGGTTGAACAGTTCAAATTCTTTACTCCAGCCCCCCACCGCCATCACAGACAGACTTCGATAAAGTCTAACATTTTGTGGACTTTACAGTAGGTACTTTGGTAATTTATTGCCTCAAAAAAGGCCAATAAATAATGGACCTTAGTGTGAAAAGGGTTGAGCCACTGGCATGAAGTATTGGGCGATTCATGTGGTTACAGCCCGTGTTGGAAAGACTACTCAATTCTTTAACTTAAGTAAAAGTGTCAAGATTGCAATATAGAAATACTCAGTTACAAGTAAAAGTCCGGAACTCAAAATGTAGTTGAGTACTAAAGAATTGGCATCAAAATGTACTTAAAGTACCAAAAGTAAAAGTACAAAATGTTTGAAAATAGCAGATCTACAAGCTCACAACGTGTCGTGTTGTGAGCTTGTAGACTATTTTCAAGACTCTGTATAAAATAGGGCTAAAGAGGATTAATGAATGTTTTATAATATAATCATTTATATCTGCACTATTAACTAAAGTTTTCAAATAAAAGCAGTGGAGTAAAAAATAATATTTGGATCCGAGACGTAGTGGAGTAGAAGTAAAATTGGAAATTGGAAATACTCAAAATGTACAGACAGCACAAATCCGTGGAGGGGTAGAACGCATGGTAGAATGTAATTTTCTGGCCAGGATTTGGGGATTAAGAGGTTAAGAATCCTTCGCCATGGTAAACACTGTAGCTGAGCGAGGTTACTTCCTGAAGACACCGCAGATAAGCTGTGATTGGCCGGTAGTGTATCATGTTTGTATGATCCGCGATGTGATTGGCCAACGTATACACAACGTATACAGATGATGCAGATGACGTCATTTTGCCGCGAAATTCTCCCCCCCTCACGGCTCATAGAAAACATATAAAGAGAAGGCTTTAGAAGCTGAAAATAACAGAGTGGGTGTTCTAAAACTTTAGCGATTTATCAGTTAGGACAATTTTAAGATTTGTTTTATAAAAAAGGTTACATGGTATAAGTAAATCTACTTGAGTTACTTTACACCAGTGGTTCTCAACCTTTTCAGGCCACAACCCCCCAAATAATCATATTTTAACTGGGGACCTGGGGAAATGTGCACTTAAACTTGACGTTGGGTTGTTTACTGTTGAGTGAGAAAACAATCCTTCACATTAGGTTAATCATCTGGGGACCCCCCCCAAAATAATTTGGGGACCCCCCTGGGTCTCAACCCCCAGGTTGAGAACCACTGCTTTACATCACTAGTCACAGCAGGCTGCTCTTACCTGGCAGCGACTTGGCCCACTTGACGGCGGAGATGACCTGCTGTCCGCCCAGCCGGTTGAGCGTGGTCATGAGCCGCGTGGAGGTGTCGGGCAGCGTGCTGTCGTAGCCCGAGTAGATGATCTCTGGCTCGATGGCCTTGAGCAGGGACAGCATGGTGGGCACCAGCTGGGGCATGGCCTTGGGGATGAGCGGCAGCATCATGTTGCTGGCGCTGGTGGGGGTGACGGCGCCGCCACCGCTGCCGCCCGCCTCCGGCGAGGCGGCCGACTGCTGCACCTTCAGTTTGATCAGCTTCTTGTTTTTCCTCGCTGAGAGAGAGAGAGAGAGAGAGAGGAGAGTTTTTGTTTTTATTATTTAAGTATTTATTAGAGGTTTTCCATAGGAAAGGGTGCAGGTGTGCCGTTTCAACTCTTCCATATTTACTGCTCTTTTCCTGAAAACTTTCTTCAGATGCATTTTTTTCCACAGGTTTCTTTCCCTGTTTTATCTTTCAAATTTTCATGGAGAATGGAGCGTATTTTTGCAGACACTCGCAAATGGCAAGAAACCACTCCATCCCCATTGAAAAGCAGAATCCACCTTCATAGGTAGATTTAAATTTCAAGTCAAAGTTGGTCATAACAATAGCAAAAATAGCTGATCTACAAGCTTAATGTTCTGTAAATTCCCCAAAAATCTACTGTCTTGCCAATGGCAGGACCTGTGAAGTTTTGAAATGGCACATCTGTACAGTTTCATGACAGTACAGTTCACTGAGTACAGTTCAAACTCAGGTAAGGCAAGGCTTATTTCCATTGAGATCCTTCTCTTTAACTCATATAACATTGAATGACAGACGGATAGAACACAGTACTATGCTGCAGATATTTATCAGAAAAGCACAAAAACAAAACAATGCAAAATAAAAGTTATTTACAATAGGAGGGTCAGGGGGAGGGTAAAGTTCCCAGATCTACAAGCACACAATGCTTCGCGATGCGAGGCATCGTGTGCTAGTAGATCGGCTATTTTCACGATTTTAAATCCTTTTTAAAATGATAAATACAAAACAAACGGTTTTGGATATAGGCCTACAATGTTTACATCCGAAAACGATGATATATATATATATATATATATATATATATATATATATAAATCTAATATCTGTTCATCTATTTTATTTTATTTTATGTAACCTTTTTTTCTCTTGAACATTTTCAACTCAAATAACTGCTTCCCGGGGGTCCCTGGAACAAAATATCAGTGGTCAAACACATACATTCTGGCCAGGGGTTCCTTGACATGAAAAGAGGGAAAGATATAGGGTGTTGATTCGTACGTCAGGCCCTTTCATCTTAAGACTTCATGCTTTTGTTAGTTGACCAACAACAGCATATTTTCTTGTTCTTTTCAACAGTACATCGACAACACAAACAGCTTTGCCATATACTGTATGGATTTTCTCTGCATCTTTTCGACTTAAGAAAAGAAGAAAAGTGTAGGGAGTTGGAAAAAATTATGCTTTCCCCATACTCTCTCTCTCTCTCTCTCTCTCTCTCTCTCTCTCTCTCTTAATTCTCTCTGCAACAGTCTCTATGGCAACTAAGAGCTTTTCTGGTGGGAGTCTAGGTGAGGTTGTCTGCTGACCGACGTCCATCACACGCACACGCACACGCACACGCGCACACACACACACACACACACACACACACACACACACACACACACACACACGTTTGTATTTCTATACTCGTGAGGGCATTAAAAGTTTATGCCGAGATTATGAACAGCAACGGGGGGGGGGGGGGGGGGGGAGGTCATTGTTAACCCTTAACCCTAAAGCTGAAAAAAACACTGCAAAAACTGATTTTCAAGAAAGTAAAGAAATACTTGTTTGTAGCATGTTAGTTTTATTTTTGGTTATCTCATTTGAGTTTTAAGCGAGAACAAGCTTGATATGAAACAATTTAGACCAGATTTCTTTTTTAAATCAGGGCATTTTCTGCAGTGAAGAAGAAGATGTACAAGCTCACAACGTGTCACAGCTTGTAGATACCAACCCTAACCCCTAAACCTAAACACTAACACACAATGTCCGTTTATCACATTCTACTAATAGCCAAGTTTAGTTATGGGCCGTGGTGGAAAAAGTACTCACATTTTTTACTAAGTAAAAGTATCAATACTGCAATGTAGAATCACTCTGTTACAAGTAAAAGTCCGGAATTCAAAATGTACTTGAGTAAAAGTACAAAAGTATTGGTATCCAAATGTACTTAAAGTACCAAAAGTAAAAGTATGTTGCGACGCGTTGTGAGCTTGTAGATCGGCTATTTTCAAATAGTCTTGGTATAAAATAGGGCGAAAGTGGTTTATGTATGTTTCATAAGATTATAATTTATATCAGCAAAGTAACTAGTAACTAAAGTTTTCAAATAAATGTAGTGGAGTAAAAGTACAATATTTGGTTCCGAGGTGTAGTGGAGTGGAAGTAAAAGTATTATAAATTGGAAATACTCAAGTAAAGTACAAATAACTCAAAAGTGTACTTAAGTACAGTAAATGTACTTAGATACTTTACACCACTGCTTATGGGGACATTTTGGCCCTTACAAGTATAGCAAAACAGGTATACACTGAGCACGCGCACACACGCACGCACGCACGCACACACACACACACACACACACACACACACACACACACACACACACACACACACACACACACACACACACACACACACACACACACACACACACACACACACACACACACACACACACACCACTTTTCCTTGTCCTCACTCAGCACGCTGATTTGTACAAACTAATCATTGCAATTTCATGTCAGGAGGACATGATAAAAGAATATAATCACGTCCTCTAAACAGCCAGAGAGCTTCAGTAAACAGCCAGCGGTGAGGAGTGAGCTGAGGGCAACACTCTTCCTGTTCACCTCACTCACATCTGTGAACTTGGGACTTTCTACAGTGGCGACGTGCCTGTTGTGAATAAACACGCTCACACGCGCCGTTTTTGTGCCAGTGGCGTCAGTTCAGAAAAAGCTAAGGCAGGGGTATTCAACCTTTTCAGGCCAAGGACCCCTTAGCTGAGAGAGAGATGAAGCAGGGACCCCCACAACCTGTTCATAGATTCCATATAGTTTCATTGTTTGACAGCACACTCATCAGTGTGTTTTGGATTCAGGTCAATTTGTGTTTTCAGATATTTAACCACTTGAACCGTCAATACTTAATAAACTTGACCTTTCACGCAGCGCGAGATCTGCTATCTGCTAGCTTGTAGATCTGCTATTTTTGGCTAAAGTTCTCCCAGCATGGATGCTAGGGTTCAAGTGGTTAATATAAAAAAGGAGAAAAAAAAGTTTCTATCACACAAAGATTTGGAGGACCCCCTGTAGTAACTCTGAGGACCCCCTAGGGGTCCCGGACCCCCTGTTGAAGACGCCTGAGCTAAGGTATGGCAACATGACTGGTGTCTTGCACGTGCGCGAAGGCGCGCGTGCAAGACACCAGTCATGTTGCCATACCTTAGCAACAGGCATGATACATTTATTTTAAGAAGTACATTTCTACGGTTTCTTGGGCTGGATATGGCATTTAAAAGTAACTTTTATTTTCCCCCCTGGATCCAGGGTATGGCAGATGCATACCCCTACCATAACCAATTGACGCCCCTGTTTTGTGCCACGCAGTCTCGGCTCTTGTTTGGCACCAAAAAGTTATCATAATGGAAGTGGTTAATGCGTGTCTTGTAATAATTATTCTACATACTGTAGTAACTACTAGTTACTAGTAATACCATTTTCAAATAATTGTAGATGTAGTGGAGTGGAAGTAAAATAACTGGAAACTGGAGATACTCCAGTAAAGTAATTAAAGTAAATAAAAAGTACAGCGCTGCGTTTTGGAATTCTGCCGACTCGCCGCTCGCGGATGTGGGAGGAGCCCGGCGCCGGGGGAGCGTGTCATTGGCCGTCCATCCGTGGCACTGCCATTCAAATTCTGTCCAATCAGTGCTGTGATTTGCATGGGCCACCTGCCTGCGCAATGCAGGTCCACAGCCAGGGTTTGTTTGTTTGTTTGTGTGACACACGAAAAGACGTCCCCAAGAATCACACAAACCCACTTTATGTGATGATTATGCAAACATGGCAGGTGCACCCGGAGGCAGTTCTCTAAGAAAATGACACCACTGCTGTCCCGAAATTGTATTAACTTAAAGCTGCACCGAGTGCCGCGCTGCGAGCTTGTAGATCTGCTATTTTTGAAAAGTCGTGAAAATGTGTGCACGTTTTTGAATATGTGTATTTTTTTAAGCGGACATTTGTACTCAAATTTTGCTTCTGGGGGTCCCTGGAACTAAATATTTTGAGATAGGGGTCCGTGGCCAAATACATATCATTTTGGGGGTCCTTCACATGAAAAGGTTTGAGCACCACTGACATAGAAACATAGGTTTTTTCAAAAAACCTTAGAAGGATTTGAAATAATTATTCAGACTCCGCACACATTTTCTAGATTAAAAAAAAAAATAGCAGATCTACAAGCTCGCAGCGCGGCACTCGGTGCCGCGCTGCGAGCTTGTATATCTGCTATTTTTCAATAGTTAAAGCACAAAATGTGAGTGAATCCTTGTACCCAGGGCCCAGAATTTGGTGTGCCACCCCTGGATCCGACACTCTCCAAGCTTGCGGATCTGATCTACTTTTGACGCTTTTGGGTATTTGAACCCTAAAAAGTAACATGAGGACATACGAGGTTTCCACCCGACGCTTTGGAGACACAGCACTGCACAAATTGTCAGAGAGGCCACCACCACAGCCCATGTGTTTATTTTAATTTTGTATTTTTTTTTTTCAATTTCCCCCAGCGGTCCCCATAGCAACAAGAAGAAACAGGGCCAACACAGGCAGGAGGGTATTGGATCAGCGGTACGTGATTGCCTGCAGCCTAACCCTGCAAGGCCCAGCGTTGCTTTTTGGCAACGTTTTTTAAATCATTTTTAAAAAAATGTTATAATTAGTTTTCCTGTTCTTTTTTCACATCAACATCACCATTAAATCCTATTGTTTAGTATTACAATGCCATTGGCCACGATATTTGCATATAAATACCCCTCACAGAGACTGACATTCACACCTCGCAGAGAAGTTGAAATTCCAGCGTCTGGACGAACAACATCTCACTTTTTAACTGAAGCTATTCCTCACTAAAACATAAGTAAAATGTCTGTAATATTATTTTTCGTGATCATTAGAATGTCTAGAACATGTGCATATGTTAATATTGTGAAAGATATCCCCAAAATGCAAATTAGAGCATGATTTATGATTTATGATTTATGGCTATAAAACCTTACAAAAACATGATTAATTTTTTTAAATGACATTTTCCTGTGATTAGGACTCCTACAACACCATCTGATTTTTTTATTTATTTTTTGGCCAGTAGAAATTAATTCGGGCCTTGCAGGGCTAAGGGGCTCAACCTTGAGACAGACATGCCTGCGTCACGCCGTGGTCTGAACTGAACGAACGCCTGCTGCTTCCATCCCTCCTGGCTGACGCATCCCGGCGTTTCTGGTGTCGTCCAAACCACAACAATGGCTCCACTATTTTAATAGTGGAGCCACTAGACAAGATCTAGATTTTGTACTTTTTTTTCCCATTTGCATGTCTGAACTTATTATGTCGAAAAATCTATCGAATTTCCGACACTTGTTAAAGGACAACTTTAGTTTTTTATAACAAGGGTTCATATTTTAGATTGTAATTAAAGAATATAAAAGATGAGTGTTAAAATTATTTCATTTACTTCTTTCTATTGTTTTAGAGATTCTTATTTCAGTGGTTGGGGGCATGCATACAAGTGGCTAAATATGTAATTTGACAGAGAATAAGCCCATTCCCAAGGTACAACGCATCCTTTCATGGTTGGATGTGACTTATGGGGGCTAGAAGTGTTACTGTAAATAGCAATAAAGAAACTGCTGGCTTGCATGCCCCCATGCGTACGCATGCCCCACATTTTAGCACGGTAAACGCGATAAAACAATAGAATGAAGCAAATGAAAACATTTTAACACTCACGTTTTCTTTTCTCTAATTACAATCTAAAATATGAACCCTTGTTGTAAAAAAACAAAGTTGTCCTTTAAATGCCACACTGAACTTAGGCTGGTCGAGCCCGGACATTCTATGACCCAGAAGGGCGGGGATACAAGACGGTCTCTGTTTGTGTCGGGAGCTGGCCAAAGCTCTTAATTGCTAACTTTGCACTTCAAAGGGGTTGCGAACTGAGGTAATTGATTGTGGCCATAAAAGTGTCAAGAGTTCATCAGTGATCTCTCTCAATGAAAGCATCAAAGACAACGACCTGTTTGATGCCTGTCGTAGAGTGGAGGGTGAGGGGGGATGTGTTTGTAATATACACACAGACTCGCCTGATTGGCTGAACCACAGTTACTGGGGGCTTTACCCACGCTTTTCTTCTTGAAATGCCTGGATCCCGAGGCTACACTGAACTAAACAAGTCAAGAACATAATCAAGTTAACACCCAAGGGGCCAAACTCGTTCAGTAACGAGATAAGGCCACTAGAGGTCGCTCTGCCAAAAGGAGTTGTCTCGTTCCTCAACGAGACAACAAAGGGTTAACTGTGCAGAGTGCTGCGCGCATGTTGTGTTCCCTGTGAATGACCCTAGTCCAGGGGTCCTCAAATACAAATCTTGAAGGTCCAGAAATATTTTTTTGAAACAGGTCCGGGTCCGAAAAAAAGGCGAAGGCGAAATAAGGCAGACACATTTATACAGTATGTACTGTATGTATGTATGTTTATTATAATCATTAGAATTGTTTATTTTAATTATTATTATTATTATTATTAAGGAACTTTGGAAATCTCAGTTGGAACTGTTACCCCTGCTACCCGATGCCGGATAAGCGGTTGAAGATGAATGGATGGATGGATGGATAATTATTTATGCATGTAGAGTAGGCTACATTATTTACCATTTATTGTGTAGCAATAAAACACTGGCTTATAGTTTAATTATTGGAAACTAAAGAGCCTAAATGCAATACCAATATTAGGCTTGTCGTTCAGAATGGAAAATAAAGTGGAACTTAGCGTGAGGGGGAGAGGATTACTTGACATTCAGTTGACACCAGGCCTGGAATTTCGTCATTTTAGGGGCAAGGCCAGTTGGCCTTTAGTGTTGTCAAATTTTTGAGGGCACAAAGGCCAAGTGCCAGGGCAGGAAGGCCATCAATTAAAACAATGATTTTAAGTCCACGCCAGTCATAATTAATTTAGCTTAAACATTAAGGAAGATTACATTTTTAATTAGGCTAATGTAATACCTTTCAATTAAATAAATATCAAAAAGCTGTTTATTTATGTTTTTCCATGTGCAGCGGTGTAAAGTAACTAAGTACATTTAATTAAGTATTGTACTTAATTTGTTATTGTAATTTTGAATAACCTTTAGTTACTAGTTACTTTGTATATATAAATTATAATATTATTATATACATGAACCACTTTAGCCCTATTTAGGCTGTTTTTCAAAAGCTGTAGGATCAAAACTAATTTATTTTATTACATAAATTTAACTTAAACATGTTGACAACAGTCCTTATTAATCATAAAAACTAATTCAGTATCACACATTGCTTTTTCTTAGTTTCCTAGGCCAATTACCAAAAAGCAGACCATTTTACCTGACTTCACCCTATACTTTGCGCTTCCAAAAAGTGTCCCAATTTATCTGCCTTCACCCTATTGTTTTACACGTAACAGCGTAGCCTACTTTGCGCTTCATTGCAGAGCTGCTGCTGTACAGTCTCAGTCTTCATTTGGATCAACGGATTTACAATCTTTTCTTTCTTGCACAAACATGTGATTTAAAGGGGAGCTTTAGCAACACAGAGCACATTGGATATACAGCTCGTTTTGTGTTGACGGCACGGCACTCACAGCAGGCAGCGGCTTGAAAAAAAAGAAAGAGAGAGAGAGAGAAAAACTTTCACTCTCTTGCTTGGACACAACGGGAGACAAATGTGTGTCCGTCCATGCAGTGAGCAACTGGAAAGCTGGTGTATCATATTATCAAAACTAACTAGCACAGCACACAGGTGCAGCCAATGACAGTGTGACATTAATGCACATTGTCGTGAAATACAGACAGACTAGCAGCAGAGCTCCGTTTGAAGATTCGTTCGCACATCCGGATTTATTCAACAGGCTGCGTTAGATTTAACTCCCGTTTAGCCCGGTGATGCTTTTGTGTTGTATAAACACTGTGTAGCGGGACTCCGGCGGCTGCTACGAGCATAAATCGAATCTACTACTGGTCATATAAGCAGCTCAACCAATCAGGCACTGCTGTCACCGTAATGACTGGAAAATCGCGCAGATGGAAAACGGTGAAATGAAGTTAACGGACTGCTGTGGGCGCCGGGGCACCACGGCCACTGTGGCCGTTTGGGCATGTAATTTTTCGAGGGGCACACGGCCAAAGAGAGGGGCAACGACGGCCATGGCCGTCGTGGCCGCCGTGAATTTCCTGCCCTGGTTGACACACGTACTGCACAAGCCAGACTGTGCTGATTGGTGATTGCCTATGTCAAATGACCGGTCAAATCACGGTCAACGAGTCATAGTTATTAACCTAACACAGCCTAGGATAGCTGGCAATAATATGCAACGACACATCACATTGTTAAAGACGCATGATCACGCATCGCGACCATTTCTCGTCTATGCAAGCAGTTGGAGCCTTACATCGTGGATTTTAATGTGTTGCTGTTGTCCTCTCCAATTGAACAGCCAAAGGTAGAAGATCTCTAAGTTATTAATCCAGTGGGAGCAATGGTTTCCAAGAGGTTTTAGCAACTTTTTTCAGGCAGCGAGCGGCATGAGTGTGTGGAGAGGGGAGGGGAGGGGGGAGCAGCTGCAGAGCAGACGTCGGAGGGAAGGAAAACCTTTGATCTGCAAGCCCACTGCACGTTGCATCCGCGACGCTTTGTGGGCTTGCAAATTGGCGGAGGGGTGTGTCTTGTGAGCCTGTGTATGTGTTTGAGCGAATGAGCACATACACACACCCACGCACACACACACAAACGCACATCACACACAGTCAGTCCGATACAACTGTGCGGAGATTTCTCAGTAATGTGCCGCGGTCCGGTCGGAGGTGCCCCGCGGTCCGGACATGGACCGCGGTCCGCCTATTGAGGACCCCTGCCCTAGTCCATACGTCACAACGTGGCTCGCAGAGAGAGAAAATGGCACAACTAGGCTGCATTGATTTCCATTCTAGGCTGAAACATAAAAAGGGCTTTATCTATGAATGAGGTGCAAAGAACGCCAGGGAAGCAGAGATCTGATTGTTTTCACGGCGACACTTTACAGCGATGGTCGGCCCCGGTTTGGATTTTAGTTTCGCGAGCGTTTTGTAAACAAATGGATTTTCTTCCTCAATCGTCAGTGGACACTCACGTGCACACGCACAAAGCTTCCGAGGCTCTTCATAATAAAGCGTGAGTGAACGGCGGCAGCAGCAACAACAGTCCCATGTGTTAATACTGGAGATGTGGTGTACGTTATGGATTTCTACATAGAGAGGGCAGAGAGGGAGAGTTTGGACAAGGCAATTCTCTAGAATGCTGACTTCAGGTATTTCGGTGCTTACCTTCCAGGTTCATGCCGGCCTGCAGACACTTGCGGAAGCGGCACGCCGGACAGTTCTTCCTGCGTATCTTGTCGATGATGCAGTCGTTCCTCCCTGCACACAGGTAGTTGTGTTGTCCTGTGGAGAACGGACAGAGAGAGAGAGAGAGAGAGAGGGACACTGGTTAGAGAACTGTGAAAAGGATGAGCCATAGAACAGTGTTTTTAAACTTTATTTTTACACTTCAAGGTCTGGGCATTTGATTTTGACTGGCCCACCACGGGCCACCAATATATAAAGAATTATATATTTTTTAGACAGAATGAAGTTATCATCTTATCTTTAGTTTAATTACATTACTATTACAGTACATAATCATCCAGGGAGGGAAAACTACATGCACTCATTCAGAGTAGCAAAGATGAGCCTCAGCAAGCACAGAGAAGTTGACGACGAGAACCAAAAATGGACTGATGCTTTCGCTTTCATTTTACCATCTCATTCAAATTCAATACCACCGTGTTTAATTTGCCAGAAAACAGTGTCAGTTGTTAAGATGGACAATATAAGGTGTCAATGAAAGACAGAAGTTATCAAGTATCATTAATGTTGTCATTTTATCAACTGGCCCTTTGCCATTTTTGAAATGTGGCCCACATGTTCAGCTATTTGAGTATCCCTGCCCTACTTGACCAGCATTTCAAACTCGTAGATCTGCTACTTTTGCTCTGTTTGTAATCCTGAAAAGTAACAGTTTTGGACATACAGTATGAGGTTTCCACCCGACAGAGACGAGATCTATTCTAATAATCTACTAAATCGATTAACTCTGATTTAAGCACTCAAAGGGATGTTTCACTTTCAAAAAAACTTTTGGTCATTTTATCGTCTAGACGTCTAGTCAGGCTTTTGTGAACACCCTGGACAGATTTTAATTTGCTTGATTCATTTGTTCAGACACTCAACGACACTTCAAACTCCATTTTAACCATGATAAAGTCATTGAAAACACCTTTTTTTCTTTTTTCTGGTGACTCATACTGCCCTCCTATTACACAAGCTGGCTGTGTTTTTTCGATAACCTTTTTGATTTATTTCTTTAATCATTTTCAGTCGTATTACATTTTTTCCATTTTCCTCCAAAAAGATTAAAAATAAATGAAAAAAGTTATCGAAAAAACATCTGTCCAGGGTGTTCACAAAAGCCTGAGTAGACGATAAAATGACCAAACATTTTTTCTTTTTTTTTAAAAAGTGAAATATCCCTTTAAGCCCTATTTTATACGTTGTACAACGGTTGTCGTTTGAAAAAATATTCTATAATAATGATTAAATGGATTAGTTTGATTAAACTGGAGATCTGGACAACAAGTGTTGTGTCAGATGATGTTACGGTGAACTGGACACCGCGCTGACCACCCTGCCAGGTCAGCACGCTCCGGATGTCAGGATGATCAGGACGGTTCATCATGACATTACATTATTAGTCCTGCCTGCAGGGCCGTGCAGAGAACGTTAGAGAGGCAGGGGCTGACATTTCTAACAGGGCCTTTTGGTGGAAATACCGAAAATAGCTGACCTCCAAGCTCACAACGCGTCGCAGCGCGACGCGTTGTGAGCTTGGAGGTCGGCTATTTTCGATGCTTGATTTTTACACAGAGAGGGCAATTCTTTCAACATGAGATGCTAATGATGTGCTGTTTAAACTCTTCAGTATTGTACTGCTCTTTTCCTGAAAATATCATGCAAATGCAGTCTTTTGCCTTTCTAACTTTTATGGAGAACGGAGTGTATTTTTGCAGAAACTCGCAAATGTTAAGAAACCACTTCATTCCTATTGAAAAGCAGAATCCACCTTCATAGGTAGATTTAAACTTAGTAAGAGAAGGTCATAAAAATAGCTGATCTACAAGCTCAATGTTCTGCAAATCCCCTGAAAATCTACTGTCTTTCCAATGGCAGGACGTTGCATGTGAAGTTTTGAAATGGCACATCTGTACATTCAAGTTCAGGAGAGTTTGGACAAGGCAATTCTCTTGAATGCTGCCCTCGGGTATGGCATGGAAAGAGGGCAATTGCATTTCTTTCACCATAGTATAAACTACATTCATGTAGTCTGGAGAGGGCACTTTTTACAGACGGGTAAAAGGCTCAAGCCCCCTTTGATGTCTATGTGT